>NC_084947.1:4277429-4397429 GCF_949316205.1 Platichthys flesus
ATCTTTGATTCCAAGTGACGACTGGTCACAATCTGAGGAGAATCCTTGAAAGCAGATTTGAAATATCCCGTCCAAGAGGCCAGAAACATGTGACCTTTGACCTTTGACCACCAACCAGCTAATCTGTTATACTTTGAATTCAAGTTAAGGTTTGTACCAAATTTAAAGAAAGTTCCCTCAGAGTGCTACTGGAGATGTAATAATGAGCGTGTTGTCTTCACTTCCAAGAGCCAGGAGGTTCTGAGCACCCCCCCCCCCCCATTCTTCAACAACAAGGCGATTCCCTCCTCAGAGCTGCCACTCGCTGGACCTCTTCATTATTTTGCATCATTTCTCTCGTAAGCACTTGATTATTCATGCAGTTCCTGCCCTTTTATTTTAAGCAGCAGCTGGATCTCTGGTCAAGTGTTTGCTGCACTTGAGAGTTGAGCCGATGATTCATTTATCTGAATAATGTGGTGAATTATGTGCCGTTGACTCGGTTCAGTTTAGACTCACACGATCTCAGCTCTCCGGCTATTATTGAGTTGAGGGACTTTTTCCAGACTCGACCACACGGTTCCGTCTTTAAAAGGTTCATGGGAGCGATACCATGGTCGATGGATTTCATTTTCCATTTAAAGTTTCAGTTTGCAGGATCGACTCTCATCGAGCAGTGAGGTTGCTTATTTATTATGGGTTATAATCAGTAACAAAAGTTAGTGGTCCTCTCTAGAGCGAGAGCTTCATTTTTCCATTCGGTACTACTGTACGACTTGGCCGATTACGTGGAAGAGGACATTTCATAGTTTTTCCTCCAATGTATGATCATTTATAATATATAAACACTATTATATCCAAGTTCTGCTGATGGTTGATCACTATATCACACTGGACCTTTAAATGGTCACTGGTTTGTATTTAATTAGGAGCATAAGAGGAACATGAGGTCGAAGCTGAAAATGCAACAGTTTCTCAGACACAATCTTCAGTTTTGTTAAATGAATAAAAAATGTGTTTGTTTATTGAAATTCACCGCCTTCTTGCTTGGTGTGAAATCATTTGATACAGTATGAAAATCCATACTGCATTAACACTCAATTAGAGTCTCATCCTTCTCAGCAACCTTTGTCCTATTGGTCGTCCCACGTCCCAGACACGGATCTGCCATCTCATGCTACAAGCTGACACACACAGTGGCGCCAGGACGGACGCCACAGCCCGGTGGACGGGGACGGGAGATGAGAGACAGAGAGAGAGAGAGACAGAGAGACAGAGAGACAGAGCTGAGTATTTCCACTGGCTGAGCAGAACCCGAGACCCGGAATCCAGTGGAGCCTTGTGTGGGGGAAGAGTGACAACAGATCGATTCCTGTGATTAATTAACTTCTAATGAGTTCATCTGAGCGTTGAGAGACACAGAAAGTTGGACACGTCCCATCATTCCCTCTCTCTCTCTCTCTCTCTCTCTCTCTCTCTCTCTCTCTCTCTCTCTCTCTCTCTCTGTGTCTCTCTCCGTGACCTCTCCTGCCCGTCGGCATCCATCCATCACGTTGGAAGGCAAATGAAGATCATCTTTTGTTTTATATTTTTGAATCGTCGAGCTAAACAGAAACATTTGAAATGATAAACAGTGCAACAACTTGGAATGGATTATTGGTTCCCGATCTGAGATCGATAGTTAAGGCTGCCGCTCATCTCAGGTACCTCATTGTTAACCATTACTATTACCGTGCATCAATAACACACATAGAACCGTGGAGATCGATCGCTATACTCCCGCCGTGACCTGATTTATTCCAAAGTTAGTGGCGCACTGGTTCCCACATGTGATTAACCGAGCAGTCATTATGATACCTGGGAGAGGGGGGGGGGGGGGGGGGGGGGGAGTGAGACCTGGCAGTGCAGAAGCAATGGAGATGAATGGTGGTGTGAATAGGGAAGTGGATAGGGGCGCAGAGGCTCCCCCCCCCCCCCCCCTTGTAGCTCCGTCTGCCCCCCCTCCATTTCTCAGCTGTGAGGGCTCAGCGCAGAGTTATTTGTCTCACAGTGAAATTAGTAATCGTGGCGCCATCCATCATTGGCTGACCTGCTATTGATCAGCGGTGCACCTTCTCTTTTCAACTAAATTATATTATGAAAAAAAAAAGAATAACAAATGTCTGCACCCTCCGAATGGTCCACACTTTTGCCTGCCTCAGCAAAAGTCACGCAAAAGCACAGACCCACCCCTGTGTGTACCCTCCATGAGACACGTCAAGCAACTCCATTGAAAGAGATTAGAATTGTTGTTTCGAGGACGACAAGTGCGGGACACGTTTTAACCCAGATAGACTTTGAGAACGGGGGGGGGGGGGGGTTTCTAGCGAGCACGGCTTGTTAAACAGCTCGGTGACAAATGCTGCATGCTGCTCCCTTGTGCTAAAGAATATACAGAGTGGAAACAAGCTGATACAGGCATCGACTGGTGAACGTTCCGGGGGGTGAGGTGCATGTGGAAAGACTTTTCCACAACATTCTGCATCTAAATATACATTTTCAATTTTCACGTCAGCTTTCAAAATGTACTGCAGTGCAGCAGAAATGAGGTCAAGAGCAGCTATTTCTTTTTTTTTTATTATTTCCAGCAGACAGTCAATAACAAAGACAGGCAGCGAGCTCGCGATTAGCCGGCTATTGATCACCGATGCCCGCGCGACGACCAAAACACTGCACACAGAGGTCACTTGTCACTGCCGGTTCACTCGTGTCCCGCTCATCGGTATGAAAACAATGGGATTTGCCGGCTGCAAGTTAGATTATGAGCTTAGTGCCTCTCAGTCAGGGAATGATAGGAATACTGACATGATACAGGCCGAGCGCTACAGGTTGGCGTGGGTGGGAGAGAACTGTTGTGTACACGGCACCGGTGCACAGGGAAGAGGGAAACATGTCACTGTCACATAGCGGCACATTAAGGCAATATCAATCACATCATAGCTTTCTAATTGCAGAAAGCTAAAGGGGATTGTGGGAACATATTGGTTATAGCTGGCTGTGGCTTCCACAACCTGCAAAGAGGCAGATTAGGGAAAGTGAGATTACCGCAAAGCACCGTTTACCATGAAAGGGGTTAAAACCTCGTGGGACATGACACACAACATCTGCATTAACTCTGCACGGTGGCGTGTGTGTGTGCGTGTGTTGGCTTGTGTGTTGGCGTGTGCAAAGGGACAAGGATGGAATGGCAAGGTTGATGTTTTAAATCCCCTTAGGAGCAGATCAACACCGGGGGCAGAGCAGCAAGGTACACGGCTCTCCCACTGCTTCACATCTGACCAGCAGGCTTCACTCACATTTTCTCCATTTACAGATCCCTAATCCCCCCCCCCCTACACACACACACACACACATAGCCCAGAAGTGGGACACTTTAGCAGGAATTCTCCGCCATATAATCACAGCCGAGCAAAGCATAATCCCACAGGCCCCATGTTCTTTCAAATGTACAGTACATGTTGTGTAAGAACAATGTTTGCCCGGCAGTCTTGCAGAGGGTGTTCTCAGACTTATCTGAGGATGAGTGTGAGGAGCAGGGGGGGATGGGGGGGTGGCTTGGGTTGTTGGTTGATTACACATGTACTCTGTGAACAACACAGTCCCTGAACACGTATGCGGCGTGTTCTCATGTGCCCTCTGACTGACAGGCACACCCAGAGAGGCCAGTACAGAGACACAGGCAGGGCCGGTGCAATATCGATTTCTTTAACAGTCCACTAGGCCAGTGATGCAGTGGTCCACATTTGTCCTGGTTGGCCACTGCTACACTGGGTGTACACCTCCATAAGAACAGCCACAGGCAGGAAAATGGCTTCCTCTGCAAAACAGATTTCATTTTTCTCTAGTATATAGTTTCTACTCATTTTAAGTGTATAGAAATAAGTGTGAATATCTTTGTATACTCAGGCCTTGTCTACACTACTTGGCACCATTGTAAATGAGGGTCTTATTCCTCAATGTGTTTTCCGAGGCAATAATCTTTAAAACAGAAATGATCCTCTTTGTTCCACACGACCTTCCTATTTCAAAATATGTCCAAACAAGAATGCAAACCTGCATACGAACTCTCGTACAGACATTCCGAGCCAGTAGGTGGCGATAAAGTCTACATCAATGTTCCAGCTAATACCAGAGAAGAACAAAGTTCCCTGTGAATGTCAGTGATGTTACACTTGACCAAGCAGCGCTAGACAAATGTAGAGAAACCAGCACTTAGCTGCCATTGTTGTTGTGGTTTCAGCTTCATACACAAAAGTTTTTGCAGATCTGCACTTGGGAAGGTTTTCTAAAATCCTGTTTCTTCAGGACACCTTCATGAAAAGATGAAACACGATTTTTTTTTCCTGAGTCCTCGGGATCCTGTCTGTTCATCCTCCCTTATCTCTCACTCTATTGTTATTTCACGCCCTCCATCCCCCCCCCCCCCCCCGTATCCCTGTGGATTCTTTCACAAACACCAGATAGGCTCTCACTCATCCCGGCGTTGATGCTTCTTCAAAATGTCTTCGCGCCGTGGACTTTGAACTGTGGACGCCCCAGGCACCCAGCAGACACCTGAGAGGGCCTGCGGTTTTGGCCTCCACTCCATCATATCACGCCCGCAGCTATGAAGAGAGAGAGGCTCCCCCCGCCCAGTTAGATTCGCTGCACACTAACACACATCACAGGTATCGATCCTTTCGGAGGGGCCGGTGAACCCCGGTGCTTCTCGGGTTGATGTCACACGCTTCACCGTGGGGACAAAAAAGACGACGTGACACCGCTTCAGAAGAAATCGTTGTTTGGCCACACGGGAAAAAAAAGCAGCATTTATCAATTATGGAAATTGATTATGGAGGCTGAGACTTGTAAGGGAAGAATCTTGGCATTAATGAATAAAACATGTAGGCTATCGTCAACATTAGGTGACATTTAACAATTTAACTAAATCGTTTTATGAAGCCATACATGTGTTTTTTCAGGTTGTTTCTAAGTTCATGAATAAATAAACCATAACCACACTAAAATATGTATTTTTTAAATACCAGATTTACACGATACAACCTCATATATAAACAAACCATTGAATTATTCCCTGTTTGATATGTTGAGGCCAGATTTGCTAACACAGAGTTGGAATGCCACAGAATCATATCCACTCGTTTATCTCTTACGAGCCTCCGACAATGACACCGCTCTCTTTCTGCACTGCAGGAAAACAAAGAGCCGTATCGAGACTGAATCCTTCCTGCTTAAAACTTTGCTCTTGGCAGAATCCCAGTTCTCCCTGAGCGATGCCCAGCCGACCAGTTTGCTCTCAATTGAATTAAACTCTCTTTTCGGGGTTCTGAAAACAAGTTTTCCCCGAACAGAACCCAATCCTCTCCTCCTGAACAGAGGACTTTTTCTTATAAATGGTTTTCGCAGACATCCATTAGTTTCTGCATGTGTGATTTATCGAGCTCGTCCAGACTTCCGCTGTAACAAGTGGACAGTCGAGGACGTATTTAGCTCCGATATAATGGATAACAGCAGTCAGTGGTCTGCCGAACACCCACTGATTAAAAAATGCTAAAGAAGAAGACGGTGTCCTTCAAGAGAAATAGCTTATTCATGTCAAGTTGTTTATACACTGTGCTGCAGGATGAACAACGCTTTTCATCCGTCGGTCAATAATAGATAGTTATAAACAGGAGGAATTGTTGCGTGAACAAAGTTGGTAGGTTTAAGTGTCACCTTGATATTTTGTGCACCAATCTATCACAATCCTAATGAACTTAATGCTCCAGATTCTAGCCTGAGTGACCGTCGGAGCTGCCTCAACCGCAAACTCCCACAACTCTGCTCTCCCCCACTGATCATCCATTCCGGAGGCAGTGCTGGGCGTTTGAACATCAACTGCCCATAAACCTTCCTGACAGGAGAATGAAGACATATTTCCCTCGTCTGCCCGTGGATCCCCGGCGATTGTCTGGGAGGATGAGAGCATCATCAATAACGTAACGTTAGAAAGCGGGTGGGTGGGTGGGTGGCTGTCGCAACGGCTACACGAGCCTCCCACTGACACCCCTCCGCTGGATGCAGTAAAATTAAATCGAATCAAAAGGAATAACTTTGCCTTGATGCTGATGCACAGTCTCTCTCTGTCTATCACACACACCCACACACGCACACATACACACTAGATTGTAGAACGACAATGTTTACACACACACAATCTGCTCCTTTCCACCTGCTCGTTTCCGGAAAAAAGACAGACACCGAGAAGCCTCCTCTCCGTTTTCTGAATTCATTAGCGCACAATCCATCTGTTTCCAGTCTCCGTACCTGGCTAAGTGTACGTTTACCTTTTCAAGGCATCCTCTGAGTCAATGCCGGCAAATTACAAAGGAAGAGAGCGGCCGCAAGTGAAGGCTCCATTAATTTCCCAGGAGAAAGTGTGCACTCTGCTTTGAGGGCCAGAGTGACCTTTCCCTGACAAGACGGCAGCGGCACAGACAGGAGCAGTGGACAAATTAGATATTAGAATACAGCAGCTGGAGGGGCTGGGTGAGAGTAAAGACAGCTGGGGATGGATGCATCATCACTGTAAGCATGTTTTTACACCTCTTATGTTCCCAAAAAGAATATTAAAATGCGCTAATGTGTCGTGGTTAGGTGACGTCGGTGCTATTTCTCACTATTGATTTGTCATTTCATCAGATGCCGTATTCTGCTCGTTGTCACGAAGCCGGGGGTCTTGCGTAACCAGACGTATCTGCAGCGCGGTGGAGGAACAGCCGTGCTGGGCTCATTATCATTCTGCTATAGGAGGAAAAACACTCTGCATGGGTTGTGTTCCTTTAAACAAATCACAATCTTCCCGGGTGGCACAAAGTCCAGGATGCAGAGACAGTGCCCCTGCAGAATGATGTCAATGGTTTAATGTGAATGTTCCCTGTACAGAAAATGCCACATACATAGTAGAAGATGTTGACTGTGTTATACATTAATCAAACTAATTTTACAAATATAGATACCAGTAGCCTAAATATGCCAGATTGTTTTTTTATCAAGATCCATGAATTATATCCCGGGAAATTGTTGAAAACGTCAAAAATAATGCAATGCATAAGAGAATGATTTAAAAGTAAATGCAGATGTCTCATTGTCTGCATCTCTCTGTGGACTTAGCTGTCAATCATGATGTTTCTATACCACTTGATGCGTATATTATCCCATCCACAAACATGGAGGAAACAGGAATTATGACCTGTAGTTATTAAGTAGTCTGGCTTCGCTATTGGGAAGCCATCATGTCGCCCATCCTTGTTCAGTCTGTGTTTGTAAGCATGTGGGCGACGTGATGGTTGCAGGAGTGAAGGGAATTCAGGAAACAGTTACCAGGCAGGAAGTGGAAGAGGAAGGAGGAAACGACGTGAGACACACGAGCGACAGCAGGTTTATATCCACAGTCGACATCTGGTGAGTCAGACTATGACCCCTCCTCCTCCTCCTGCTTGTTGCAGGTGTATTTTCATTATGTTCTGTTGTCTGTTTGTGTGAGGTCCTGTTTTGTGGGTCTGCTTGTTTCTCTTCCCTCTTTGCCCTCTGTCTCTATCTCTCTCTCTCTCTCTTTCTCCCTATACACCTGCCCATCATCAGGAATCAGCTGCCAGTCATCGAGCCATCACCGCACCTCCCAACCAGAGTTCTGCAGTGACAGCCCTTCCCCGCCGGATGTCTGAGCTCACCGCGGTTTGTCAATGTGCTCCCAGCTCTTACACCAGTAAATCCACCGGGCTTTCCCATCTGGTAGTTTGTTTGCCCCCCCCTGCCGGCTTTACCTTACATCGGTTCTCCTTGTCTCCGGGATCGCTGGTCTTTGCCAAGCCCACCAACCAGCTCCCATTCCCGGGACCCCTCCCCCCCGCTTAGCCTCCCTTTGGTTTCCTCCTCGTCACGTCTATCCACCGCCTCGTCATCCCTGACTGAGCTGTAATAAAGAACTCACCCCACCGGCGTCTGTCTGCATGTGGATTCAGCTCTGATTCACCGCAGAGTAAATATTAGCGAGCAGAGAAATTGCCTTTGATGCTCGTCTCTCACTCATCATCATTTAATAGAGAACAGAGAACTTTTCTCTCTGTGAAAAATCCAATAACAATCCAACGCTATTTTTTGTTGTTTACATCCCGGCTCATATCACATGTCAATCATAGAGACTTTACTGTAACAAATTAGCAGCACATTGAATATGTGTGTTTGCTTTTTTTTGTGTTATTTACACTTCTTGACTGGGGCTGAGATGGAAACTTGAAAATACAACTTCTACTGTCACTCAGCACGATCCAGATGACATTAATAAAACTCTAATTACGCTTTTATAGACATCTAACTCCAAGAACCAGGCTCTAACCCTTATGAAATCAAAGGAATGGAACCAAGGCCTGATATTTTACAGCCTGACTATTAACCTAATAATAGATAAATCCTAATTAAAATAAAACACGAATGCAAGCAAATGCTTACATTTGAATTAGACTCACAATACATGTTGTGTTACCTCGAAATACTTTCCTCTTCCCATCATGCAACATCATCAATTCATTAGTGGTCCTTGCAGTTCTCCTGAGTACAGTAACTGGTTTAAGTTTACTTTCACGAAATGTATAACCATCCGTACTGAGCAGTAGAGATGAGGGCTCAATATCAGAGTGTGGATTCCTGAGCTGGGCCAATCAGCAGCCAGGGCCAGGTTCGTATATATATATTGAAATTATATTCGGTCCAAAATTTCCTTTGACTGTAGTATCTGCTTTTCAGAGGACAGAAAGTTATTCTCCAACTTCCAGAGTTTGTCCCTTTGGAGCTGAGACTGACTGTTGAGCCCCCCCCCCCCCCCCCCGAGAAATCGTGACCGGTTCGTCGCCATCCCGGTCAACTCGGCTCCAATTTAGCTTCTTTACCCAGATCTCCAGCTATGTGGAGAATTGAACTTTTTATTCATGTGCACAAAAACAAGGTAAAATAGAAAATAAATAAAAGCACACATTATGCAGGGAAGATAAAAACAACAACCTGAGGGGAGTTATAAAAATTCTACACCTCAAAATAAACAAATACACCCACAAGTGAAAAAAAAAATGAAAAAAAGTATTATGATAAATAAAAATACAGCGAGGGAGTGAAATGCCTGTATGGCTCAACTTTGAAAAATCATCAAAGTCGAGGCAGTGGAGCCGCATGACTGGAATGTTGCTCAGACCATTAAGCATTTATATGACCGCGTGGCACACGTGTCACTTTGATGGACAAGGTCACCCTGAACAGGATGTGAGTCTGTTGCCTTTTCAGGTGTCTCATGCGGAGCTCTCCTGTGAAATTTATGTGTATTGTTTGTTTTTGGACCGTACTTACCAGGCAGGGCTGAAGCTGAGGAAAAGTAATAAAGAGGTGGGAGCCATTGTGAAAGTTATAACCAAGCGGCAGCTGCAGCTCCGGAGTCTGGGCTCAGAGGTGGATTCTAAGAAAACCTGATAACATTTGGACGTTTCTTGATCTCGGTAGATTTTTATAAAAACAGGGTCCTGTCCTCACACAGTAGAAAAAGAAAACTGCAGTTTTAATCCGATACACTTCTGCAGTGAGGGATCACAAGTCAGACGTGGTGTTGTGTGTAAGGGTCACAAGTGAAGACGATTGGTAAGTCACAGAACGAGATGTTCTCAGACAGTCTGTCGGGCTGTTTGACACCTTGTGCTCTGTGTCTGGTCTGGTTTTTATGTAAATCCATGTTCTCAAAACTCTGAGAACTTTGGTGTAAACATTTTTATTCAGAAAAGTCCAGCAAAATCATGATGTACGATTGTGGCTAGGGAGAGAGCAGCTGTACTGGTCCTTCCAGCCAAACTTCCACTATTCTTGGATTTCATCGATCGGAAAACCAGTTTGAGTAGAATAATACTTCATTTGGAAATTCTGGTTTCCTCAATCTCATTTGTTGCCCCGTCAACTCCAACTCCATTCACGCATCACAACGTTATTAGTCGTCTGTAAACTGTGTCGAACAGAACATGGAGTCTCGGCCCGGATGTCCACCGTGTACATTGAGAAACCGAAATACTCGCCTTTGTGCCGAGAAGCAAGTTGTGCTCTGAGATTGATGCCGCCCGGGACCGGTGCGCAGCTTCTGTTACACCACATTAGACATCGAGGTCCACTATATTTCTTTTGAGACAGCCAATTACAAACCTTCAGGAGGCTAATCAAAAAAATCAACATGATAGAGAATCTTGTACATTAGAGAGATTTAATGGACTGAAAATCAGCAAAAACCTGCTCTCCTGTACTAATTTAACTGCGAGGATCGGCTCAGTAGTCTCATAATATACATCCCCGACCCACACGGAGAGAAAATCAACAGCCGCCCCAGCAGTGACTAATGACTCACACCCACATGCTTGGTCTAAAGAACACAGGAGCCACTTCAGCTCGGTGAATAAGGTGCACTAATGCACATTGCGATGTAGTGCACTGGGAATGTGTGACAGGCATCCGCACTGGGAAATAATCCAGAGAGCACTTGGGCCAGAACGTGTTTTTATATAAAATACATCAATTGAAAAGCAAAAATAACAAAAAATACAAAACCAGAGTGGGAGATTACCTTTTATGGTCAAACAGGTGCAGGAGCTGGTTGTTAACTGGGACCTAACCACTCACTCCTTATCATCCATTCCGGAGGCAGTGCTGGGCGTTTTTTTTACCGTTACATTGATTTTATTTGGCTGGTGTCCTTGACCAGAGCACACACAAGCACTGGGAGCGTTCCAGTGTTCATTGCCAAGTGGACCCTTGAACATGTACACTGCCCGAAGCCAGGGAATCAAACCCCTGACCTCGTTGAACGATATAATCTGCTCCATCTGATCCACAGTTTTTAAAACGCACATTATTTGTGGTTTTTAATAATACAAAGGGAAAATACCTAAATCTTCCATATGGGTAGTTTTTTAATTGGATTGCTTATTGATATTTTTGCTGACTTTCATGTTCATGGCCACGTTGTTTCACATAAATCATTACTGTCATGATCTGTGTCATGGGAGAAGAACTAACACAAGACCCAGTCATTGGACATTTAAACCTCAGGATAACTCCTCCTGCAGAACCTCAATACTTCTCATGCATTCTTTGTCCATGTTGGGGAAGAAACAAGATACGGTGCCTCAAGAGTTATGAGTCTTTGTGGAATCACATCGATGGAGATCATTAAACTCTGAGCATTTCTATGTCTGTGTTGATTTCTTCTGGAATGCACACTGACAATAACAAGTCTCTCAGCTGAGGATTCATTGTTTCCTGTGTCTGAAGTCATCATCCCTCATGGAGAAGAACCTCCTCCATCCTCCAAGAAATAATTCAGACCATCAGTGTTAGTGTTTCCATTGTGAGTCTTGGTTTGAATCCTGGACCAGTCAGTCCTTGTGATTACACAAATCTACCCTCCATCCACTTTGTCATTACCCCCACCAAGGTCCACTGGATCCTTACCTTCAACCTCTGACTACTCCACTGTAGCACTGGGCACCCACCAGTAGCTCAGACTGGGTGTTATATTGCGGTGTTGTGTTGTGTTGTGTCCAGACGTGAACATGAGAAACTAATTGGGATCAAGACGTTTCTGCGGAACAAAGCCCAGCTGCCAGTGAGGCTGCTCTGAATAAATACATGTTTTACAGAAGAAAGTGTTTGGAAAAGCGTCTTTATTCTTTCATGAAAGAAAAGATGAGAAAACATTTAAAGAGTACAGTGGCTGCCCTGAGAAACTGGCACCACATTATTCAAATATGAAAAAAGTTTGCTGTGTGCCTCGTGAATTCAAATGTTTAACATCAGCCCCGCAACTCGGAAGATCTAAGAATCTATAGCACTCATGAATATTTTGTTAATTGGATTTATCGTGAGCAGCGCTGCGGATTCTCTTCGATGGAAACTAACCAACGGTTTCTGATGCTTTTTGAAAAGGTTTCCAAGGTTAGAGCAAAACTGTTTTAATAGGTATCTGCCTCTGGAGAAAGTCTGGAATGAAGCACCTTAAAAAACTCCTGATACCAGGTGAGCGTTCAGACTGAGGCTGGAGTCCTGTGCAGCTGTCGGCTCAGACTCGCCCTTTGGTGCACGTCTTCCACGCTCTCTCTCTTTCTCCCTTTTACGCTTAGATTCTGTAAATAAAGGCCGTAGATCCTAAAAATATATTTAAAGTAACAAACAAACATCAAAAACACAAGGAACAAACAAGAGTAAATCAATATAATCATTAGCATCCATAATTTGACAAGACGCTTCCGTGAATTGTCCCCATTAATAACAGTGAATTGAATGAGATGAAGTATTTTGTCATATTTCTACCAGAATGCTCATTTAAATTACTAATAGAAGCAAGAAACTCAATCACTTCATTGCATCGTAGCTCCTGAGGCCAAAGAGTTTTTGCCCAGTACAATTTATGATTTAATAATTTCAGAGAATATTCCTTTTTCCGTTTTTAATTTACCACATTATTCTTACAAAATATAAAACTTTAATGTCGGAAATTCAGAGCTTTTTATGGATGTTCAACCCCCCCTCCCTCTGGCTCTGTATTAATTTGGATTTATTGTTTCGTACCTACAATGGCCCTAATCCCATGTTGTAAATTACACTGCTCACTGTGTTCAGGAAGGAGCCTCTAATTGGGTCTGAGTGTATTGACCAGTGCCTGCGTTACGAGCGGTCGATACACCGTGGGTGGTGGTCAAAAGGCGAGACGACCCGCCCCCCCGCCCACATCCTCGGCTTCATGTTCTCCTGCTCTCCGGTCAGAGGTGAGTCCGTCCATCTCCAGCAGAGGAACAGAGAGGAGTGAGTTTTCTTGGTGGACGTTCACCAGACGCTCGGTCACGTTAAGCTGTGACCCAGCGATGCACTTACATGTGATGGCGAGAGAACAAGATGCATTTGCTCGTCCGACCCAGTGTTAAATGGTAGAAAACCAGTTTGATCCAACATACGACTCGAAACAGATTCAACCAATTTACTCTTTCATTGTGAATTTAACCGTTTCAGTACAACAGTATTTTGTAAAAGGTTAATCAATGAGAAAAGTAACATTATCCATCTGCTGTGTCTTTTGAGGCGGAGACAAGTGTTCCAATTAAAACTAATTAAACAAATGAGCATTCATTACTTACGATTGATTAATTACAAGATACAAACCTCTATTTCAAGAACAGAACCCGACTTAAATGAGGTGTGGGAGGGGGTTGGATGTATCGGTATTAAGATGTAGCCCGATCTTACCAAGCCCTAGTTTTAATACGCCAGATTCATTCCTGCTCCGTGGGGAAATTAGTGAAAATATCAATATGAAACATGGCAAGACCTGAACAGCCCAGATATGCCCTCTTGTCTGGAACCAAACCCAAATGTAACGGGTTCTTTCTGGGCTCATCCTTCCAAGTTTTGTAGAAATCACTTGTGTAGTTTCTGCGTAATCCTGCAGACAAACAAACGGATGAAAACACAATGGCGGATCATTCTCTGTTGATTCATGTCGCACAAATTAAACGCTATCACAGACGTGTGATTCTCAATGAATGTAATTTCCTGTGTTCAGACATTAAAGATGCTCTAGACGTCCTCTAGGCTACCTGTGTTCATCTCTGCTTCTGGTAACATTCAATGCAAATAGATCACAAAGCAAAGACTGCCGTTGACAAGCCATAACAACACAGACATTTGGTTCAAAGGTGGCGTGAGAAGCGAGTTTGCACAGTGTTGCTACCATGAATATCAAGTAAACACCATGAAAGATGTATGCAGTTACAGGCTCTCCCGTATGACGTCCGAAATGCGCCAAAACATCAGGAAGATGAAAGGGCGACCGTGACGTGCAGTGAGTAGTTGCCCTGTGAGTCTGTTTCGGTGCTTTCCACACAAGCATCGGTGTTATGTCATTTTAAGTGTGGGCACATCTAAGTCGTATATTTCTTTTGTTAAGCCGGAGTGAATCACGGCTGAAATTACCCGTTCACAGCTTGATTGCAGGCAACAGCATAGCATGATTAATCAAAGTGTTTTTCCAAACCGGCTGGAATTGCCTCTCTCTCTCTCTCACGCTCTCTCATTTAGAGAAGCACATCCAATCATGACATCACAGACACATCACAACAAATTAGACGGGGCGGTTTCCATCTAATGATGTTTATCGCCTGATGTGTAGATATAGGGACTTAATCACATTTCCTTCTCTTGGTGTGAAGCTAAGTGTTTATCCTTGAGCCCGGCGAGCACATTTGTGTTTAGCGATGCTATAAGTGCATCATGACTGGAAAGTTATCTGCAGAGGACGTTCAATTACGTGCTGACAAGAAGGGAGGGCTTTTCAAAATGCTTTTCCCCTTTAAGCTAATTAAGGGCTTTTGATGAAAACACTTCTTTCATTATTCATCAGAAAGCGTGTCGGCCCTGTCAAGCAGGACCGCTCTCGCCCTGATCCAGGATCTGTTAAACACACCACCACTGTGAATAGTGAAACTTGTCAGAAACACAATTGCTCCATTCGCTGCGGGTGTTGCCGGGCTCCACCCGCCTCTGCCAAGGATTTAGTTCTGTGAAGACGGCCCGGCTGACGGTAATTAAACTCCACATTTCCATTGATCCCCCTCATCCCTTCCTACATCCTCCCTGCCTCTGCCCTCATTCCTGTTCCCGTCCTGGGGAGAAATCTTGAATAAATAATGCAGGTTTCCGAGTGTGGACGCGTTAATTGGCCTGTCTTTATGAGACTATAGGGCTCGTGTTGACCTTTTGCGGAGGTAGCCGGTAGCCCGGGGCCGAACACGTGCTGGGGGACAGAGTGAGAATCGTTCGATGGCGATTTCTCTCTGAGGTCAATGAAGCCTGGATCTTAATGAAGATGTTCTGATAAAGAAAACAAATGTGTGGCTCCTACAGCTGTGGATTCTTAATTGTCATTTTCCCTTCTTATCAAAACATTCCACCCTCATATTCTTCTTTTTAAGTTGGTGTGGCGAGCGAAGCCGTTCCCCTCTGTCAGTGTTTGCACGGGGCATTAGAATGGGTCACTGATCTGTTTGGTTCAGTAAAATACATCCACCGGTCACAGGAGGCCATCTTGGCTCGGCTCCCCCCTCGAGTAGAAAAACAACTTCCAGCCAATCGTGTTGGGGCCAAGCTTGACAGAGCTCGACATTGAACGGTCAATTCATCACTAAAAATAACACCAAGTGATGGCTGTTGGAGTCTGGCTTCTCACTAATCAAATCACGATCATGATCATGAGGAAAACCGCCTGCACTGATCTCCAACCAGCGAGCCAATGACACGCAGCAGCAGCCTGCCAGCTGGCAGTTAGTGAGTTATTCAAATGGAGGCAGATGGGGACCTCGAGTTTCTCATAAAATATGACTTTACTGATTTTGCTGTTGAGCTGCAACCGAGGATCAGACCGAGCAGCACAACCTGCCCCGCAGCCGGACCCGAGTCTGGGGGAGGCAACTGAGAAACACAAAGCTATACTGGCTTTTCTGTCTTCTTTCTGGTTGGACTGGTCAAGCAGGTCCAGGTCAGAGAACCATTCAACATCCCAAAGGGCAAACGCATCCATACGCTCTTTATTTTGGAGAGAAACGAGGCGCTGGATCATACAGCTGCAATAAACCCGACATATAAAACCAACATGCAGATCCCCTCTGAGTATCTGCATGTTGCACTGAACAAATGTTGAGTGTTAAACGATGGACACTCCATCTTGGCTACGGATCTATGGAAGGGACCTCGGACACATTTTCAAATTCATGAAAACGGCTGCAGAGGAACGGACTTAGAAAAGAACACCAGGCGAGCAGGAAGCAGGAAGCAGATGTGGGTGAAAGTTTCACGTTTGACAGTTCAATCCTTCCCTGCTGTGATTCACACACTACACCAGTGAATGTACTGTGAACATAGTGTTACATATTAGTCTAAATGGCTGAGGTTTTAATTAGAACCTGAAGTAATTGGTTCTTAGCAGCCTCAAAACCACCGATGATTAATTAGGTGACATCCATCCTATACATTCCCAGCCGGGGGGGGGGGGGCTCTGCAGCTGAGCCTGTGGACCCCCCCGAGTAGCTTCACGTTTTTTTTAAGGTCACAGCGATACGAGCAGTAAGACAGATGCTTTACAGCCACTGGGAAAGACATTAACGCCGCCTGCTGTGAGATGCAAACTGAAGGCACCAACATTAGTAAGCTCCTACTTTAAACTGAAATAAAAAAAAAGAAAAAGAAAAGGACCATGGATTTGCCATCGTGCTGTTTCTTGAATATCTAAAAAGAGAATCCTTTGGCTAAGCCCCTTGTGATTTTTCCATCAATTTCATAGGCAGAGTGAGCAGATGCACTCTGCAGCATCCTCTCTCCTCCTCCTCCTGCTCAGGGCCACTTCCAAGCCCCTGTTCACACGAGCAACTTCTCTGAATCAGAAGGACTAGTACCTGTGAAATGGATTTGGAATATTTACACCATTTTTCTAGGAAAAATGTGTATATTCATGAGCTCCACAAAGCGGACTTTGGGGTTTTTCCGGCAATGGAAATGAGTGGTTGTGCAAGCGGGTCTGGCAGATTACCGACAATCTGAGAAATATATTGTGTTCTTTTTTCGTTGTTAATCGTGGAGCGAGGGTCATTCTTTCAGGGGCCAAGGGGCGGCAATCTTGATGCCGGCGTCTTATCGTCTTTTGTGAGCTTAGAGGGAAAAAGATTGAGATTGTATGTAAGATTGATAACACGTTCGCACAATCGCAAAATCTAACAGGAAGCCATGTTCATTCTGAAAGATTTAACAGCAGACCGTGTTTAAATCTGAACATGGCCGTGTCATCAGACCGTATCAATCTGAGTCCGTCGCTTTGTGTCCCGCACGTTACTGATGATGCAGCATGATACCATCTATATATCGAGGGAGGACGAAGATCTCATTATATGATTTCACATCATAAACTCAGTCACTACGGCCAGGGTTTGAATTTGAATATTAATATTGAACTCCAGCGGATTGTAAGATGATCGAGCGATACGGCTCTGAAATAAGTTTGTGGCGTCTCCGGCAACATTCAGTGTAAAGAAATGACTTTAAATGATAATTATCATGAGGATTCAACAAATCTGAAAACAAGCATCGCATCATTGTCACTGCTTATGATGCTTTTTCGCAAGAATAATACAATGGGAGAAAAATAGACTAAGCCCATAATCCAATCTGATTTAAAACGACAATGAGATCTGCCTTCACTCAGCTCGTGAACAACAGAAGTCCCCGGAACAGCCTGGCTTCTGCTGGTAAAGCTTAGTTCACCCTGAACCAGTCGATGGGAGGAGCTCAGGTTGTGTTTGAAACATTTTGCATTTATAGTGACTTCTTTAAAAGAGAGAAGCCGCTCACACACGCAGCATTACCCCCGAACTGTCAGGTTTCAGGTTGAAAAACAGGACAAACAGATCGAGTCAAGTGAGGCAGCAGGTGAAGTGAGGTTGGTGCTGGAGATTACACTGAATGAAGTGAGGCAAATTACCTAATTCCATTTAGAGACGGTGTGTAATCGGCTTTATCTACTGCGGCGATGGTATTGGACTCCTAAATAATCTGGAATGAGAAGGATTTAAGAAATAAGGAACCAGGAGAGCGGCGTCTCAGATGGCGCTTCGACTCGCATCGACCTGGATTCAGAGCGAGCCCAGTATGGCCTCTTTATGTAAGACCCCATTGTTCTGAGTAGTTACTTTGTTCAGGGCAAGTTAGGACAATTTGTCCTGATGTAGGGCTCTCGCACATTACCGCAAAGTAGTCCACATGGAAGACGAGGGCTTGAGCTGCTTCTTTAAAAAATTCAATACCCCTAAATAAAAAACAATAAATCTTTTTCCTTGATGAATAAATAAGGAGCCTTTGGATAGACACGGTTCTCAGATGGAGGCGGACAGAGATATGTGCAAAGTCGAAGAGAGCTGTGGCCCTTAGAAGACTGTCCTGAAACACCAGGGGACGGATGATACTAGGAATGTATAACACGTCTCATTCGGTAAAGACCAAGACAGCTCTGGTTTGGACACTATGAGATGTTCTTTCAAAGGATGTCACGGATCAACATTTCAGAATGTATGCTAGAATACGTGCTAAAAGGTCCAGTCATCATTATAGCACAAAGATTAAAGTGGATATGTTTGTCCAGATATTCATGGTCCTCACATGATCATCAACATTTGTTGAGATGTGCGGTTTTGAGTCAAATGTTTCTGATGGATTGTTATGAAAATTAGTAAATATTCATAATCCCCAGAGGATGAACCTTGATCTCTTTAACTGCATTTAAAAACGTTATGTTAATATGTTTCCAATACTTCCAGATTGTATCTTGAAAGGATTGATTGTTACATCTCCCTCATGTATAAAGTAACAACAGAATTATAGTAGAAGAAGAAGACCAGATGTTGATAGGGCCATCCACATGTGTCTCAGCCACACTTTAGTGGTAAGAGCCAATTAGCAAATGTGAATGCTAAACAAAGATGATTAACACGTTCAACATTATTTTAGCTACACATCATTAGCATGTTAGCATGATAGCTTACTGTAGACACTGCTGTTGCTAATTACAGCCTCACAGAGCTGCTCGAATGGCTATTGACTCGTATGGCTTGTCCCAGATTCCTTCCACATATTAATAATACAGTATATAGTACATACTAATAATCACAGTACATTCTTTAAGAAGATGTTATGTAAAAAAGTGAATAGAGAAAGATTCCTTAGCCTCCTTTTATGTTTAAGTTCCTCTGATTCGTCTGGAGACGTCTCACCAAAGCACACAATTTCCTAAAAGCTTTTCCCAGTTTGGAGCATCTCTCCCGTTTCTTTTGTGCAATGTATAATGGGAACATAATGCACATACCACTGACTTTATTTATTTTTTATCATCATTAGAATTCTTACAGCTTATTCTGAGTACTCTTCATTTTGTCACTTTTCCAGTGTGAACACACTCGACACGTAGTCAGAACTCAGTTTGTCATGCAGCTCGCATCCATTAGTCTTGTTCTATTACATGCCCAAGATCTTGTCATGCAACTTACCGACCACGTCCCTGCTCCCCAGGGAACAAACTCCGGGGTCTTAATGACCCAAATCCCCCCCCCCCCCCCCATCCCCCTCCATTGGCAACCTCCGGAAAGAAAAACCATTTATCTAGCTCCAGGGCAAAGCAAGTAAGAATTGTTAAATTACGAGAGTGTTGCTCCGACCTCCCAGCGCTTTCATGTGGGCTGTAAAAAATAATGCTTCCTCTGGGAGCTGCTGTTTTTAATCTAATAAAAAATGTGAAGGTGTGGGTTTACTCAGCAACAAGTTCACATGAATACCAAAAAGTTATACTCAGGAACACAAAGAGTCCATATTTATAGTACTTATTATAATGTTAAAGCCCCACTAGAGACAGAAACATATCAATATATATTGGAGGGAGAAAAAGGGGACAATCAAGAATGCTTTTTATCACTTTCTTTGAATTATGCAATATTTTGGGACATTTTCACTATTTGTCCCGAGACAAATCAAGGGGGCCTTCACTTTTATCTATGTGATTTATGTGGTTAATGGCGTATGTGGTCTAGAGAGAGACATGTAAGTCCTGAACTGATTTATGGGAGATTTGATTTAAAATGGAAATTGGTGTCCTGTTACTGTCTTAACATGTAGCTATGCTCTATTTGGATTCAAAAGATTGTTTCACAGATGTATGAGATTAAGAAATGTGATTAAATGTCCAGGTGTGTCCAAAGTTGTAATTTGTTGAACAGTGTGTGTGTGTGTGTGTTTTTATCAGATTGTTTGATTATCATTGTGATATTTTTGGTGTGGGTCATGAGAAGTGGTATCAGGTAAGGGTGAGATCATTTCCCCGGAATAATATGATCACATGTTCATGAACTGAGTTGGGTGTTTCCTTTGTGTCATTGTTTGATAATTATAATAATTTCACGAGGGTAAATTATGTATAATTACACTGATACACATGCACAGTAAATACACTCAAATCAAAAGCACATGAGAGATGGATGCACAAAGCCTGTGTTCATCCGAGCGCCTCTCTCTCTCTCTCTCTATCTCTCTCTCTCTCTCTCTCTCTCGCTCATGTTTCCATCTCTGCCTCTCACTAGAAAAGAAAAGAGGAGAGAAAGAAAATCAAGGTCAGGTCAAGCACATAAAGTTACAGAGTAAATTTTCACATGCCGTGTGTCCTCTATGACGACCCCCCCCCCCCCCCCCCCCCCCCCCCCGACAGTCTGAGGGAATGTACCCTTGTCAAGCCAGGTAATACATGTCTAGTGAAGACGTATGGCGTGTTTGCATGTGGAGCTCCATCACCCTCAACCTTCCTTACCCCCCCCCCCCCTCCCCCCCCCGCTCTCCCTCTCACACACGATACTCATATCCATACAGGGAGGTGGTGGATATGCCGGGGCTGTATTCATGAGTCAAAATCCAGTCCACGTCGTCAGCGTTTAGGAAAGAGGAGAATCTCATTAAAACAGCAAATGGACAGAGAGGGTGGAGGGAGTGACTCAGCAGAATTACATCTTAATGCAAACAACAGTGTCTTTATTCCAATGAGTTAATGAGGTTACAGACTGGGGCGGGGGGGGGGGGTGGACAATTCCATCACTGCTATTGTCTTCCACAGGCCACCAAGGAAAATGAGCTGTCACCAGATCTTAATGGCAACAGGGTTTTCACCCGGGCCCCGAATTAATATCTGACTCGCAGCTCTAATGAGGAGGAGCTGGGCGAGTGGAGCGGAGCCTCCTTTGTGCTGCACGTTTTTTTTTCCAAAAAAAAAGAAAGAGGGAAGCAAACAAAAGAGAGAGAAAAGAATTACAGCCTTGATAAATAAATGGAATAAAGGAAAGAATCGGAGGGTGCAGAGAGTTGTGGCTCTCGCGGGGGAATCCATCTCTCTGACGGGATTCTGCTCCTCAAGGGCGAGTTGGATGAAGTCGATGTATCAGCGGGACCATCGTTCTTTCTTTTACTTAACACTGCGAAATTATACACACGGACATAATTAGGGAGTCGTAGTAATAAAGCTGAAGGTCCCCGGCGCCCACACCTGCTGTCCTTCTGCCAGGGTGTGATATACTGTATCTCCTAACCTCATGTTCACAGTGACGTTATCCATGCAGGCTGGTGGGTGCTTGTATCAAAGCCCTGGGTGGATGGGAAGCGTTGGAAAAAAGTTGTTTACTCACATGTTTCCATTGCATATGGGTTTTTAAGTGGTGTCGTTAGACAGCTGCTGAGTGCATAGAGCAGCTGGTACTGTATATATATATATATCTGTGAATATGTATGTACACACTCGTCTCCTCCATTTCATGTGTTTACTGTATATATTTAACAACCAGAGTATTTTTATCAGGCAGGAGAATACAAACATCGATGGTTTTCAATGTGTCTTAAAGTTTGTTTTCTCTTTACTTTACGTAGTTGTTTTCCACTCTGATAATTTAACGATAACTGCAAATAAAGAGACTTGTTAAACTCGCTACACGTTTCACAAGCGAGATGCAGAAATAATTATGTTTTATTATTTGTAATTATTTACCTGTGAGCCTGTGGTTTGTTGACAGTAGCTTTTACGCAGCGCGATGGGAGATCTTCATTTTATCTTTTATTATGAGTTATAAAAGAAAATTAAAACTCCCTAGAATCTAACTGACCCCCCACAGATATGTAAGGTCATAATGTGAGATAACCTACTGGACATCTTTTCACCTCTTAGCACAACAAAATATATATATGGAGAAATGTTCATGCTTAGCCTGAATAAAAATGTGTCACCTTCATTAAACCCCTTGATGAAGGCCGCTCCATCCGGCCGGTGGAGCAGAGCTGGAAGCATCAATGAGTCCAAAACCATAAAAGATCTCCACCCACTTAGATCCGTGCAGTGTTTTCACTGTTCACTGAGCGAAGACATCGCACAGATCCAAGAGAACAGAGATCTCTTTTATCTTTTTGGTCACCTTCATCCGCTGTAACAGGCCAGTTTGAGCCAAAACAAAACGATAATCACTCGAATAACTCGCTGCAATTAGGTTCTAATGAGGACAAAATGAGAGGAAGAAGAACAAGTGAGGGAGCTCACTCCTCACAAAGCGTTTCTATCAATGGGTTTTTGTTTTCTGTTTTTTTTATGATGCATTTTATTATTATTTTGTGTGTGTGTATGTGTATGTGTGTGTTTTAATGTGACAATTCACCAATTCCTTTTTGCAGTTACAAAACCAATAAACCGACTCGTATTCCAGCGATTACTGTAAAATACATAACATGACTGCACTGAACTGGTTTCACGTGGATCTCACTCAGCAGGGGTCCACTTCCTGAGGAGGATTTACATTTCTCTCTCTCTTTCCATTACACTATTTGTTCAGTCATTTATTTATGTTTATCCTAACCACCCAATACTGCAATATTGGCATATTGTCCATATGACAAATGTGCTACTCTGGCTCAGTAATGAACTATAAATACAGATGACAATGACTTCTCAGGAGGACAAATACAGGTGTGGGCCACTTGGGGGAATGATGCAGCAGTTCTGGCTCCTTGTGGCCTGAAAAAAATGTATGTGAGCCAGAAGTTTCCATTTGCTAAATATCAAATGAAGCCCATATATGGCAAACAGGAGCAGACCACCCAGGAACATCTTTCCCCTCGGTATGTAGGCCGGAAACGGGATGTGTGACAGTGTCGGCCACATCTAGGCTAAGACAGTTTTGCTATGTGGGATTTCCAGATTCGTGATGAACTCCCTTTTGACAAGTGGCCCAAAGGAACCCCACTGACCTTTTAAAACACGTATGACATAACGTTCATGCATAATCTCTGATTGATCCTGCTGCAGCTCCTCTGGTGGTGGCACACCGAGCTTCCCCTTTGCCAAAGGAAGTCATTCGTGCCCTCATTCTCGTCTCGGGATTAAAAGCAGAGCAGAGCCTCAGCCCAGGGATCCGGCTCCTTTGAGACTCAACAGCTTGACTCATTTCATTACTGTCATGAATTGAAGATCCCCCCCCGATCTCCTCTTCCCCCCCCCACCCCGTTCACATAGCAATGATCTGCTCTCGGTTAATTTACAGTTGCTCGTTGTGTGAGGCCGCCAGCCTCAAAGCTCCCATGACAATTTACCTGTGTCCTTTTCACTCGCTGGCGCATATCATTGTGATATACAATAATGGAAGGAGCCGAGGACTCAGGAGTGAGTAGGCATGTTGTGTAATGAGGTGGGGGAGGGAGTAATAAGCTACAGAGCACCCTTCATTCCCTGGCACAAGGAGACGTCCAAACCACTGAGCCAAATTAGTGCTTTTCGAGCTGGAGATAAATGTAGAGCGGGTAATACAGTGGGAAATGTTTTTTTGTGTGTGTGATTATGTCACTTAAACAAGATAATTTTTTTTACATGCAACTAACGTCCTTGTCTGTTTTAGGAGGAGAATGTTTCTGCAGCACTGGGTTACTTCATTTTATATTTTATTTAGTGTATAATTCTCTATGACAGCTACTAAATGTACATGCATTTGCTGTCTGTAGCCATCCACTCTTGTTAATAGAGGTTGTGGAAAGGGACCAGAATACAGCTCTAGTAGAATGTTGCTTTGCCCATCTCAGTGCACTCCAGGTCACACACGTTCAAAACACCACACGAAGCCAACCACAGGATCAACACATGTGTGTGATGGGTTCAGATAAAATACGACAGACAGAGGCTACACTGCGAGAGGTGACAGCATTTCCTTTTCTCCCGGGATGACCTTGTTCTCGGCGGCTTTGGACCGTGCCTCCACCAACCATCTGGCCCCGCCGGCCGGTCGCCACCGCGAGCGCGTTTATAAAAGCCGAGTGGCTCACCGACATATTCTGATTATGTGATTCTGTACTGGTGGTAGTTGTAAGCTTGGGATTAGCCTGCTGCACATACCTCCACTGCACTCGGCTCAACCACCCACCTGGCTGCGGTTTATACATTTCACCTGCTCCCGGTGATAATCTCTTGTCTCCTTGTTCTGTCGTCAGTGAATGTACTGTAATGTAATTAACGCACGTATTTGATCCTGTGCCAGTGCACCCCTCCCCCTCCCCCCCATGCACACAAGCTGGAAGAGGAAGCTGCTTCGATTCCAATTGTGAAAGATTTACTGTGTGATTTGGAAACTTTCCCACATTTCATTATGGATGTGCAGGCCAGCAGATGGAAATCTACCAGGTCTCCTTATAGGGGAGGTAGTAAAGTCAATGATTTATCTGCAGCAGAAACACACAGTGAGATTTCCTCTTGTCTCTCAGGGACTCGTCTTATACACGAGGCGTCTCTGTCCATGGTGCTGAAAGGCGTCCGCGTTCACCGGTAGGGGGCGTGTTGTACCTAAAGATAAACCCACGCTGCACTGAACCTAGTCAGCTTCGGGCAGAACCAGCACATCTGCGGTGGGTTCGATGCCCACATCACCACAGTGTGTTCTTACTGCTCAGTGGTCCGATCAGCAACTGTTAACACGTCAAATGCATTTAAAAAAAGAATGTGTTATGTTGGAGAACAAGCTGTGCTCGCGGGTACTTTGATTTCTAATGTGGACAAAAAACATCAACAATACAAATAATATAAAAAAGTTATTTCAAGATAATCCCAATAAATGATAGTAAGGAAATCAGAAACTATTTTACCAGCTGACAGCATGAGAACCTTTTAGAAACAGTCCCAGGTTATTTTGTCAGTTTAATAACCAAGCAGAGGCGTGTGTGTGTATGTGTGTACGTGTGTGTTTGTGTGTGTGTGTGTGTGTGTGTGTGTTTGTGTGTGTGTGTGTATGCGTGTGTGAGTGTTGTTTGTTTTCTCTCTGTCGGTTTTTAACAACTCCTCCTTGCACATCGGAGCAGCCAAATCGTCCACTCCCCGGGAGGGTGTGTGTGGGGGGGGGGGGTTTCGTATGCATGTGCGTGCCTGGCCGTGTCCGATCCAAATAGATTCGCCTCACGTCACCTTCCTACCCTCCCACCATCACCACCACCATCAACCCACCACCCCGTGCACATAAAACATTCATCAGAGTGCAGCCCCTGCGCTGCAAGAAATGTCTGAGTGGATGAATCACCCGGTCTCTGCTCCATCCCTCCAAATCCCGAAAGTCCATCAGTTATGTAAAAACTGCGCATCTTCCAAGATGTGCGTGTGTGTGTGTGTGTGTGTGTGTGTGTTCACTCGCGTCAGGGGATCGTCTGGAAACAACAGCAGATATCTGGAACCAGGCAGAGGAAATTAATTAATCACATCTCCTTCGACTGGGAAGATTTCAAATTCCACTTCGAGAGTTAAAAGAAATATCTTTTGCAGCGTGATACAGATCAATAAAACATTCATCTTTGAATTCTCTCTCTATCTCTCACACCCCCCCCTCTCTCTCCCCTCTCCCTCTCTCTCTTTCTCTCTTTCTCCCTCTCTCACCTCGCTGCCCCGCCCTCCCTTTCCCATCTTCCTGTGGTAAACGCACACTAACGCGCACCAGTGCGCATCCAACGAACACTTTTCTCTGTGTACTTGGGAAATATACCACGGGGCAAGTGATCGGACTGGATTTGCTGCTGCGATTTGAAAAGATGGATCAAATTGTGCGTCTTCGCCTGCGCCGCTGATTCTCCACTTCTCCTCCTCTCCACACTTCGAGCTCCCCTTCTCCGGGAGCTGTTTGCGCGTCCTTTATCTTTTTTTGGGGAGGTGTCGACTGGTGCGATCCCAAGTTGGATGTTTATTGCTGACTATCCTGTTTCTGAACCCCTCGCCCAAATGACTGAGCTCGGGTGCAGCCGGAGCCGCGTCTCCCCACTCGGGAAGACCTACGGGTAAAGTTTGAAGGGTGCCGGGGTGCTTCAGCCTGTCCGTCTCCCGCCGTGCACTGGATTTGCAATCACCCACAACATTGCAATAAACGTCGGATACCCTTTCGGTCTCTGCGCACGCTGGGATTCACTCGCCTTGGATTTTACAGCTTCTGGATTTTCAGCCCCATTTTAATCATGAAGACCGTTATTATTGATGGTGAGTACGGCTGCACATCGGACAATAGGTTCACCTCTCTGTAAAGTTTGAAGCACACGGGTTAATGCGCACTGATGAAGCCCACATCGGGCAGCAGGAGATAAATCACACGTCCTAATTGGAGTTACTCTCCTGCTCCTCCAGGGTTTGGCTGATCTGGTGCATCACTGATAATGTGCGCAATATGAGAAACACATACACACACACACACACACACACACACACACACACACACACACACATACACCTAATCTGCACAGTAACAAGTGAACCTTGTGTTTTTTGCTGCGGACTAACAAGCCCAGTCGATGCCAGTTATGGATGTTGCGGCTGTAAACGACCTTGACTCAGTGGCTCTTAATTGAGTCATAATTCAGGGCAGATTTTTGTGCACGTCCCTTTATTCCTCCTCCTCCTCCTCCTCCTCCTTCTCCTCCTCCTCCCTCCTCTTGTGCCATGCGCGTGCCCGTGCGCGACAGTGGTGGTCAATATGCTGTGCGTGATATAGCAACTTAACCCGGGGTATCCGCTCCAGCCCCTGTGGAAGCTGTAGCCTGAGCTTTTTTGTGAAGAAGTCTGCAGATGGCGCGCTTGGCGGCTCAGTAATAACCAACCAGCTTCTTGGCTCATAACTGTTGTTGTTTGTGGCATCGTCCCACTCAGGGTGCGTGAGAGGAAGCCGGGCCTCCACAGCTTCCACCGACCGGACCTGATTCTCTCATAATCACAGGCTCGTCTTCATCCCCCGCCGGAAATGGCTAAGAACTTCGTTTCTTGGCAGCAGCGGCTGCTTCAGGCTGTGTGTGCATGCGAGGGCAGGGGAGGAAGTAGCACCTGGCGTGTCAGTGCGTGTGTTTCTGCAGGCCTGGTTGTGTTACCGTGTCTAATGCAGTGTGTGAGGGGGGGGGGGGGGGGGTACAGTGATATGTTGCGTGCGTTGTTTAGTAAAAACCATATGAGATAAGTGCATGTGCACAACATCCAATTTGTTCCATCATGAGTTGGTGGAAAACCTTCATCTCCACCCTGCCCCACCCCTGCAGGCACTGCCTCACAACACACACACAAACACACACACACACACACACACACACACGCACACACACACACACACACACACACACACACACATTTGCAAAGCTATCCTTGTTAGGTCAATGTCTTCCAGTGGACAGTTCAATTTGTAACTCAACCCCTGATCTTAACCAGTTTCCATCTCACAAATGACACTTTGCCTCATTAGTCCTCGTGAGGAAAACTGCTCCAGACAAGGTCAGCGCCTTCACTGGAAAAGGTCCCCAAGAGCCAACAAAATGCATACACATACAAATACACACAGACACACACCCACCCACCCACACACACACACACACACACACACACATAAACACACACAATCCTTACGCAACATGCACACTCCCTCTTCCTCACATTGTTCATTACTCGGCTGAAACCATGGGATTATGGTCACACAGCTCCAGATTAATTTAGATTTTTTTCCTAGTTGTGAGATGCGAAGAGGCACATCCACTCGTGCATTCTCTTTGATATGTCAGGGGGTGATGCAAATTCCAGTGCACACCCCTCCATTGGCACAGAAAGACTCTGGGTCCCTTCAGGAAGGTTCTCATCATCCAACTGCTGGTGTGATTTATCACCGATCAACTGACTTACACCTACAGTAACCCCCCCCTCCCCCCTCCCCTTGTTGAAATTATAATTGGGATCCTTCTCTCAGGCTCCTGATTTGGCGGGAGAAAATATGACCTGTCGTGTCTTGTGTTTAAAGTGTCAGAGAGAGGTGGGACTTTAATTTACACTGTTTTCCAGCCAGTCAGCATATGATCAAATGCCTCTGTGGGAAAGTTGTTGCTCGGGGGGGGGGGGGCTGTTGCTCCCAGTCGGCTGCCAAGCAAAGCCAATAAAGCCCAAATGAATGGATACAACCATTATGATGGAACTGAAAGTTTTCTCCTTGGATGTTTTAAACCACTACATAACGAGGGCGGGCTTTTTTTTTTTTTTTTTTTCGTCAATTAGTTAACTTTGTCATTGTTTTGCCAAAGAACTCTGCCCCGTGTTTCAAAAAATAGGGCACAAGATGCAGCAGCTGAAGACGTGAGATAATTATTTGGAACATGTAAAGCCATGAATATAAAATTGGCATGCAGTCAGATGATAACAATGGCAGAATTACTGATACAACATGGTGAAATTGATCCATCTGTGTGTTTGTATGGCTGCACAGTGTGTGTGAGGGATAATGTGCGTGTGGTGGCTCTGTGAGTGTGTATGTGGAGGTCTGGGGAAAGGAGAGGCAGTGAAGGGAAAAGGGAGACGTTGAGAGAGGAAGAAGGAACGCATGTAATATTCAAGAGTGCGAAGGTTATGCAATTTTTTCGCGCCTGCCATGCGTCTGACTCGCCACCAGGGGCTTCCCCTCAGCGTCTCTCATCTCGACAGCAGGGAAACTGCATGGGAGCTGCGGAAATGTGGAGAAAAAAGAATTAGCAGCTCCTGAAATTCAGCCAGTGAGGAAATTAGTTTTCATTCTTGTGATCTCCAGTTGAGGTTTGTTTCATCTTAATTGGCTAAAGATAGTGATTTGGATAAGAAGCACAACTTGAATGTAACATTTCTAAATTCCTCCTTTTATTTAAATCACTATCATCTGTAGCTGGGAACATTCCTTGATCAATACTCACTGATTACTCCACCGGGCAAACACATTTCTGGTTCTCGGCCTGAATCTCAAGACCCTTCCAGTCCCTCCGGTCTCATTTATTCAAGTCTTTAACAATCGAGGATGTATGAGCAAGACCTTTCAACTATGAAGACTAATAAGCCTCATTACCTTTGCCGCTCCAAGGAGAGGACGTAATAAATCCCGCTAATGTCCTCGCCGTTCCTCCTGGTCACCGGCACAGAGGCTGGGGACCCGAGTCAAGTCGTTTGGCTCAAGTCTCAAACTGAAGGACTTTAGAGTTCCTTGACTAAAGTTGATGAAATACTTGAGTTGACTTGAATTTGGTGTTCACGACTTTCTGCTCGACGTGAGGCATCGTGTTTTCCTCCTTTTGTTCTGCTTTGAAGTAGCAGTGATGCAGTATTGGCTTCTATATCAGAAGGAGGAGTCAAAGGACCCTGCTTTCTAACCCAATACTGCAAAGCTGAGCTCATCGGGACACTTGAACAAGGACTCACATACCTGTAGCATGTGTGTAACTCTGAGTAGCAGCAGTAACACACAGGTGCTGTTCGCTCAAACACTCGACAAGGACTGAATTAACTAAACCCACGCAGGTCCCCCAAAAGGCCACTGTACTCCAAATGGACTGCTAATGAATTCAACTGAAGCCACCATTTGTTATTTGTTTTTATAAATTTGCACATTTCCTCCGAATTTAAAAAAGAAATGAGGACTAAACCGTCCATTTCAAGAGGTGGGGGGACATGTCCCCAGCCACAGGGACATGACACATTTGTGTGAATGCGTCTTTTTGACAAAGCTTTCCATTGTGCAGAGTCACGCCTCTAATTCACTGAGCCCTGCCTCCATTGCTACATCGTTTACACGTAGGCTAGCATTATTGCTAAAGGAGGGCGAGTTAGCAGAGGAGAGTTACAGGGAGAGAAAGAGAGGGAGGAAAGCTGCTAAGCTTAAGTAACTAGCAGATCTGAATAGCGTGCAAACAACTGTGGGATTAGTAAGAACAGAGAGCTATGAGCAGGTCTCTTATGAAAACAGCAGCAATGATAGAGATAGCGGTTAATGAAAGTTTATTATTTATCATCAATAATGTGTAAACAAGTTTGAAAACAGGTTCAAATCCTCATTTTATTTATGAACAGGTGTCAATCATCAGCATATTGAATAACTTCCCTGCTTGAGCCTCACACTCCTGGGGCTCAGGAGATAGAGCAGGTCGACCTCTAAGCTGACGGTTCGATCCCCGTCTCCTTCATTCCGCATGCCCTAGTGTCCTTGGGCAAGATACTGGATCCCACATTGACCCTGATGGCCGTGCCAGCAGTGTATGAATGTGTGTATGAATGGGTAAATGGCAAAACCTTGAGTGTACATCAAGACTAAAGGCCCAATATGTAAATACAGAGCATTTACCTGCTTGTGACATGTCTCACCTCTGCCACTAGAGGTCGATGAGGGTCTCAGGGTCATCGGGGGTTATCTCCCAGCTGTCGCATTCAACAAGGTTTGAATGCGACCTGAGAACACGTCACATGGAGGTGAACCCATTCTGCTGTGACCTGCTGCACACCAGCATCACACTGTCGGCGGCCCGGTGCTCTTCAGACCTCCACTCGTCTTTGTGTTATCTGCTCGACACTGAATTCCTTGTTCCCTAACAGCAGAATCTGTTTGTTTACCTCGCGAGTCGATGACATCCCCCATCCAATTACACGTTTACGTGTTCGCTCAGATTGATAATCAAAGCTTCTTAGCAGCAGATCGTAACTCTTTGATAACGGTGTTTAAAACGTCGCAGAAAGAGATTTTCAATCCTCGGAAATGGATCCACAGCGTTGTGCACAACCGGAGGACTGATCATTATTGGGTTTGTGGATGGCGGCTTAGTTACACTGTACATTATCAATGCAAAATATCACAGTGGTTTACATTTTATTACAGTTTTATGACCCATTTTATGGACGTTGGTTTGTAATTTGAATGGAATGTTATTCTGTAATGCTGCTCTGAATAAGTGTTTGTTACAGTGGATCAGATAGAACGTGTGTGTGTGTGTGTGTGTGTCTGTGTGTGTGTGTGTGTGTGTGTGTGTCGTGTCGTGTTCTGCTGTGAGCTGATTGACTGCTCAAAGTCTAAAGCATGAAGATGTCAGTGCTTTATGGCACAGAGCTGAGCTGGTGTTAATGCTTTAGTTACAGTGACAGACTGCAGGAGGCTATCTGAGAGCGGATCTGCTGTGTTCCCTGCATCCTGATGAGCGAGCTCCTTCGGGGGGGCTTCTTTTAATTGGCCGCGCCCCTCAAGCAGCAACTGCAATTGTTTATACGGTGCATGCAAAGACATCCTTGCCCACACACACACACACACACAGAGCGATCCCCACTGATACCCACAGAGGCGTGCTGGCCTCAGATATCCTTGGAACCATCCGCTGTAGGTTATCCCAGTCTCCCAGCCCTTCACTGCTAATCAGCAAGACAGAGGGACTAAGTGGATAAACGAGTAAAATTCTATTTGTTTACACAGAGAAGCTAAGGGGGGAAAAAAATAGAGAAAGAAGCAGAAATGGAATCCACCATTCCCCCAGATTACCAGTCCTTAATCCTCTTTGTGGGTTATCATTATTGTACTGTCAGAATATTCGGAGGGACAACGAGCAGAATCCCACTGAAGAAGAGAACCACCGCCCCCCCCTGCACCCCCTCTCCTCTTAAAGAAGAATATGAGATGTCAGTAAGAGTTAGAGTAAGAGTTCTTAAGGAGGGCGTGGGAGAGGAGGCGAGGCCAGATTAATTGTTGTTACGCAACGTTCGGGCAGTGAAGTGGGTGGAGTCTTTATTGGGGGGGGGGGGGGATTTATTCACCGTGTTTTTTACCCAAATCCCTTGTGACTGTATCATAATCGTGATGCCAACACATGCCACAGCAGAGGAAGCGGATGCCCAGCCCCTTCCACCAGGGCTGCGTTCACACCAGAGTCGTGACACACAGCGACCGGCTGAGCCAGCCCGGATGCCCCAACCCCCCCCCCCCCAGGGGAGGTGAATATTCATCTGTTGATTCCTGTGACACGGCAATAACATTACACGACTGCATGCACAAACAGAGCCTGCTAATTTGTCCTCCCCCCCAAAAAAACAGTGTTGTCTCTCTCTCGGTCGCTCTCTCGGAAACTCGCCATGCCCCCCCTCTCCTCCTCCGACCGTGTGCCCATGAAAGTTGCATGCTCGCTCTAATCCCACCGCGGACGTGAGAGAGTGTGTGTGCGCCGGGTTGTGCCTGAGCGATGAAGACGCTGATTATACCACAAAGGGGAGGTTGACTGATGGCCCAGTAAATTATTAATTAGACGGAGCAGAAGCCGCTCTTAAATTAGACGCATGGATGGAGTCGTTGTCGTTCCTTATAAGTCAGGGCCCCCCCCGCACGCCGCTCCTCTAGTCTGCCGGCTGCAGGGCCCCTCAGGTGGATGGAGTGACCGACCGATCCAATAGATAGATAGCTACACTCATCTGCTTCCATCTGCAGGCCTGTGAAATCCTCATCTGAATGTTCTTTTTTTTTCGGGGCAGGAGGATATCCTGAGGAGGAAGCACTGATTTTTTATTTATTTACTTTTTGGCTTCCCCCCCGTGGATGAATTAATATTCTCTGGTATTTTTAGCCATGTTGATCTCATTAGTGTTAGTGATGCAAAATGGACTCCCCACCAATTCTTCTGATCATCCTGTGTGAGGCTGCCTGACTAGTTTGCAAACTCGACAGATGGGAGTCGGTGTTTTTTGATGCTGCGTCAAAACCCTGGCAACACATCACGGAGGCTCTTAAGCCACTGGGGGGGGGGGGGGGGGGGCAACTTTCTATACGGTATGAATTGTTGGATGCTATACTCTTCTCATTATTTATCTCCACTAATGGCCACATTCTAAAGAGCCACTTCACAGGGCCTCTGTGACTTGCATAAGTAGCTGCTTATATTGTTGTTGTTGTTTCCTCCGTGTGAAGGACAAATACAGTGGGCTGAAGTCACACGGTGCATATTGCAGCGAGCCTTCAAAGGAGAGCTGCACAGTGCGGGGGTGAAAGGAAAAGAGGCACCTTGAGATGATGGAGTAAGGATCCCGTTTAATGACAGGGAGGGCGGCTCACTCAGAGCGAGAGGCTAGACAAACCATAAATTAGATGGATAGAAAGCTGAATTGCTATTGTATCTATCCGTCCCTCCAGTGCCGGGACTCTGCACTATCGCATCCTCAAATCTACTTAAACAATAAATAAGTTAAAAGAAATAAAAAGAGAAATAAAAAGTCCATATCGGGAGGTTTCATTTTGACAGATTGTCCCCAACACAAATCAGGTCGTCTGAGTTTTTTCCTGGTTCACTTGGATCACCGACCTTCGATGGGACGTTTATCTGCTCGAGTCGTCTCTGCACACACACACAGTCAAGTTGTGACTCACAGTTTTTGGAGGACGATCAGGATCTTACACGAGCGTGATGTGGAAACCTGAAAGCTCCGGAGAGCGTGCGTCCACCGAGATCAGACCTTCTCATCAAAGTGGGAAAACATCTATTATCCGGCAGGAGCAGATGTGATTTTTTAAGAATAACTAATGAGATAATTGAAGATTTGTGGAGGAAAAGAAACATCTCAGACAAATTATTATTTTTTTTTTTTTTTTTAATATGTAAAACATCAAGTGGAATTATCAGATTTCTTTGGCAGGAGGCGACGGCTGTGAAATACGTGAGATGTGAGTCAATATTATATTAGTCAATATACTATAACAAATATTCATTAGTACAGGCCGTGGTCTAGTGGCAGAAACTTGGACTTTGGGCAGAGAAGGTCTCTGGTTGGTCTCTGGTTCGAATCCAAGGAGAGACAACATAAAGATGAACCTGGATTGATCTGTCCAAAAATCCAAGAGTCTCCCTACCCTGTCTAGTGCCCCTGAGCAAGGCACCTTACTCCCGCAACATCTGCTCCCCGAGCGCCGTACATGGTCGCTCACTGCTCTGTGTGTCCTGCACCAGATGGGTTAAAAGCAGAGGTTAAATATCCCTACCTGCATGAGTGTGCCTTTGCATGTCTGTGCATGTGTTTGGGACGAATAAATGCATCTTAATCTTAATCAGACAGAATCCTGCATTTTACATTTTGCCATACTCCCATCAAAGTTTGAGGAGGAACTGAGCCCCTCAGACAAGTTGCAGTACATCCACAACAGCATCTCTCTCTCGGGCACCAGTTCAGCTGAGATATATACAGGGGGGGGGGCTCCTTCAAAGAGAAACCGTCTGTCACTCGCAGGCACGGGGGGAAAAGTGATCCCTTGTAGATGTGAAAGGCTCGTTCCATAGGTGCTAAACATATATATATATATATATATAACACCTAAACCGTTTTCCGCTGGTCTTTTCATACAAGAATCGCACAAATTTCAGGTGGCAGATATAACTTCCTTTCATACAAAAATCAATGTCCTCAATTGCGGGAGGGGGGGGGGGGGTGGCATAATCCTGCCACCGCTGCAGGAGCAGAGTGAGACTTTCTGCAGACGCTCGGCAGCATAAGAAGTGGAATCAATGGGCGATCCCACGTGTCTGCAGCAGCACCAGCCGCCTCTAACCGGCACTTTGAAAGAGCAACACTATTGTTTATCTGCTTGTAACTGAATAAGGCCAAAATACAGTATGAAGGAAAGAGGCAGCTCTCTCTCTATGATGTTGTTACCGTCCGTGTGAATCAGGCCTCCGTCGTCTCAGGGGCCCCGAAGTGGGTTATTCTTATTAAAATGCAAATCTGTCAAGTGTGTGTTTCGCTGCTTCTCTTCTTTTCTTCGTGCTCATTCCCTCTGATTCTTTACAATCCTTCCTTTCACTTTTTACTTTCTCTCGCTCCCCTTGCATTGTGTCGGCCACTAATTCTGTTACTCACACTCTCTCACACACACACACACGCACATGCACACACACACAGACACACAGACAGACAGACACACAAACTGTCGCTCATCTCTCTGTCTTCACTCTCAGGTGTAAATGCTGAATATCTTGTGTACATATCAGACCCCGGCAAATTAAATGTGACCGCAGCCAGCCTGCCAGGACGTCTTTATAATGATATCTGTAATCTGCTGGCTCAGGGGAAGTGGTGAGGAGGAGGGGGGGGGGGGGTGATGCTGGAGGGTGAGTCGTCGTGGCCAGCAGGAGACAAGCCGATGTGGATTTTCCTCCTCCTGATGAGGTTCACATGGACAGCTGGACCATATGTCGCCCGTGGATTTAAATCCACGAACCAGAAAAACCATCCGAGTCATAATCGTACCCAGAGCTCGGGTCATGAACCTTTTTTTAGGTTAAACAAAATGTACAGTGAGCTGTTGTTGGTTTTTAAACTAAAAGTTATGTTTGTTTGACGTCTTCACTTTTTTAATTTTGGTTTTGGAAGCGTCAGTTCCAGTGTGTAGTGTATAATAATCCTTGAGGGGCAAACCACAGGGGAAACAAGTCTTTATATCACATAAGTCCAGTTGTAATCTAGAAGAAGTCGTGCTACTGTGAGAAAAAATTTTAATTTCACAAGACTAAAGTCGTAACAATAAAATAATGTAATCATTTTAGGCTATGTTTAATGTTGAAGTGGGGATCGGCATCATCCTCTATATATTTAATTATTTCTCATTCAAAATAAGTTTTCCTGATGACCAGATTATTCTTGTATTATAATTGACTTTCTCTCTTAAAATTAATATATATTTTTACCTTGAAACGAGCCTAACACTCAGTCATAAGAAAACAATCATGACAACCTCCTGTTATTTGTTATTTATTCCCATCAATGCTGCTCGAATCCCAACAAGCATCACTTCCTGTGCAAATCCTACAGTTAAAAGCAGAAAATATAGATCCCATTCCTTCTCCTCTTCTGATTTGTAGCAACAACAGACTCTCAGGATGGAAATTTATCTGTTTGAAAAATATCGCCCATGGTTATTTGAGGGAGCAGTGCAGGATGGAAGCAGGAGAATCCAGATCCTGCAGTGCAGCTCTAAGTGCATTAGAGTCGATGGAAGACGTGAACGCACACTCATCTGATGAGCGAGACGATCGTCCTCGACTTGGCTGCGTTTCCACAACCTCTGATCAGAAATGGTGCTTGTGATTTTTTCACATGCCTGTACGTGTTCCCGCCAAAGCCGATCATCACAGCGATTATTCCAGGGAGGGAGACGAGCGCTGCCAACGCTCCATCTCCGAGCTGTAAACAAATTACACCGAGGGGATCTCGATGATGTCTGTGTGAGAAATGAAATAGTCTGATCCCAATCCTGATGGTACCGCTGTGCCGCGTTTAGCTCCTCAGCCGGGGGGGGGGGGGGGGGGGGGGGGGGGGGGGTGGCACCACCGGGACGAGCGGTCCCTTCCAGGTGTCTTGTAGAGAGTATGCGTGTTGATTTTTGATTCTTCAAAAAGTAATTTTGCTCCATCTTGGTTTTCTGAACCACAATAAGCCGTATCTGGAGACCTGCCCACCTCCACCTGCGACCTTTACCAATTGGATGGTACAAGCTGTCAATCATATGGTGCATACTCCCCTTTAAAAGTTTATCTGACCCTAAATGGACCACAATGAGAAAATCAACTCCATTCTGTGTTGAAAAAGACTTGAAACTAAAGATTGAGACAATTAACTCCAATCATGTTGGTGGTTTACATTTTTACATAAACTTCTAAGGAAACTTACACGCTTAGTGATATCACAGTGATAGCAGCAGCCCCCCCCCCCCCCCCCCCCCCCCCCCCCCCCCAACCCCCACACACCTTCTCCAGTGACTTTACTTCCCCCCTCCACCCTGGCTTGGACTGCCACCCACCCTCCTCCAACCACTGAAAATTATAACATTTGAACATTTGCACTACACTGTTACTTTTTTTACTACTGTATTATCCCACCTATAGTATATTCATATTTTTATAGTTTCATATATTTATCTTGGTCATAGTTCTTATATCATACAATAGAATAGAATAAATTGTGTACAGTCTTTTGTCTGTTGTCGTACAAAACTTTGATGTAAACAAAGACGCAATCTCACACGTTGGCTTCTGTTTATTCAGTTCCGACTTGATGACTTGACTTAAACGTTCGTGTGGACGGAGATCCATTTAGTTTTGAAAATGAAATAAAAAGCACACATAGTCATTGCGTTAGATAAAACAACGTAATTCTGAATCAAACGTAATTCTGAATTTAAAATGCTGTTTCAAAACTAAGACGTATGGATCGAACAAAGTCCACCCGGGACTCTCAGGGAGTAATTAAAGAATCTACAGCCTCATGTGCTTCTCAATGTGATTCCACTTGATGCTATTGAGTCTGAGGAGGTTAATTAGTCAAACCAAATGGCGGCCTGTGTTTTGATGTATCGTGTGTTTAAGGCCTTTTGTCAAGTGCAAATTTCTCGCGGGTTTTCAATAAATCTTTCAGTGGTTTTGCCGCGGGTAATTGACAGGTTATGTTTTCTCCCCCTCCATCGCTCCCTTGGAGGGCATTAGCATATTGAGTTTCGTGCCCGACTGTGAAGCGATTCCCACCATGCCTTTAAAAGGCATCGCATGAATAGGCGGAGAAATATGAGAGAGAGAGAGAGAGAGAGAGAGAGAGAAAGCAGTGTCTTTTATTTTGTGCATCAACACACACACACTGGCTGATGGGGCCCCCCCACTGCTTCCCGACTCGCACAATGTTTAAGATGTGGACTTGATTTCCAGTCGGGGCGAGTACATGTTTCCATTGTTAACTCAGGAGCGAGATAAACCTTTCGCCTGAAGACGTCCACCCTCCCGTGGTTTTTCTCTCGTGTGTTGTTGACTAGCTCCGGACTGACGGAGGAAATTAGAGCAAGAAACTCTTCACCCTGAAAGAACCTGACCACTGGGAACACAGGGAAATGCTTCCTCTATGAGTTGATGCAGGAGCAACCTTACATTTCAGGGTTTTCACTTATATAAATTAACAGCAGGATGAAGGAAAGGAAATGCAGCTCCAGTGATCAAATGTCTTTCTGCAAACATCGGCATCTTCCACATTAAACTACTTCATCAGAGACGCTGCAGTGTATATTCCACAGTGGCTGCTTTTTAAAACCAATTACACCACAGAGCAATCAAACATATAAAAATAGAGAGAAAGAGCTCGGGATAAAGGCCTCAAACATCCATATGTCAACATTACGGCTATTTTGGGAACAAGCAGAGAGAATCACAACACAGAGAGTATTCAATATAAAAACACGGATGAATACATTTCAGAAAATAATAATAGGAGAATTGAAGGAGGCAATCACCATGGACATCACAAACCCAATGTGAAATGTATAAATATAAGTCCTTGATTTAGATAAATACAAAAATCTGTATACAATTTAAAGTGCAGGTAATATTTAGACATTTGTATTCAAGCTGCAGAGTCAAGGTTGGAATCTCTCGCTGCTGAGATGTTTTTTTGTCCTTCACAAAAACACAGAGGGGAAAGGAATTCTATTCTCAGGGCTCAAAGAATCCAGCACTTGTAGCTGAAAAGAAACGTGTCCTTCCAGAAAAAAAAAAATATGAAGAAATGTCCTTGTTACTCCGGTTATCAAGCGTGATCCAAAAACCTCTCATTTTTCATTCAGCTTTTCTTTTTTCAAAATACAAAAGTCAGGTATCCCAAGTATTCTCAACAGAATTAGTCCTATATTTATATTTTTTGTCCTGGTAATCTGTAAATATCTCTGTGACCTCACAGTGTGAAGGTTCCTGGTTCACATCCCAGAGCAGCCTGGGTGGAGTTTGCATGTTTTCCCCCATGTGTCAGAGGGGCTCTTCTCTGGACGCTCCGGTGCTCCCTCCGCAGACACCATAAACACGCTAATTTCAAACACTTACACACTTAAAAACGAATTTCACGTCCCACACATGGATGTCCTGCTATATTGGAATTGTCACAGATTCTTCAGACAATAGTTCATTTCCTCCACATGAAAGCCGTCGTTAGATTGTAAATAGCAAAGACAACAGGGTCAGCTGTGATTGGTTATCCATTGCTTCGTTCTAGCCGAGACCGAGGCCTGTTGTTTTCTTCTGGAATGAGGTCATGTGATAGGAGCCTGACAAATCAGCTGAGTTGTTTTTGGCGTCTACTTCTACAGTCCACAGACATGCAGGTCGAGGCCATAGGTGTGTCACTGGGCTGGAGACCTGTCCAGGGTTTACCTCTCATCAGCTGGGATTGGCTCCAGCCCCCTTCCAGCCGACCATTGAAGAATAAGTGGTCGAGATAATGAATGGATGTAGTTTGTAATCTGTGTTTTGAAGTAGTCCCTGTTTTATCACTCGGCAGTTTTTTTATAGATCCGTTAAGTTCCTGCTCTGATGGTTGATTTGGGAGTTTCAGGGGGAAGAGGAGAAACTGATCGGGATTCCTGTTTTGTTGCTTCTTAAAGAATTCACTTCGATCCGTGAGCAAATCTTCTGGTCAGCCGGAAACTTAATGTACAGGCTGGGCTCCATTAAGAACCCTTAAGACGTAAACATTCGGAAACTCAGGGAGGTCATCCGCGGTATCACAGTGTTTCCCGTCAACGGAGTCGATCTGCACACAGTGTCGTCATCCAGAGGCCTGTTATTTTCAAAAGCCATAGCCACGGTGCATTAGAAACCATAAACAGCCTCCAGTGTGAGAGCAGTGCACCTCACCACCGGCCCCGGCATCACTCAGCAAATGGAGACTGGACCCTTTATTGCAGATGAGCGGCCGGAAGCAGATATGGTTTACTGACATTGACTTTATGGGCCTTCCTCAAAGCAGCTTCATTTACTGAGTCTGCAAGGTTTTTATGATCATTATTGGAGAAGTGATTATTGGGGAAAACATTGTGATCGATAGCTGTGATGTGTTTGTGTGGGAATCCTCTTTTATTCTCGTGAGGTTGCTGAATAACAGGCCTATGTTTTTTCCCTTTTGTTATTTGTTTTACCCCAATTTCGCTGGAGCCATATTTCTTTCCACTCATCCCAAGGACATGTTTACTTTATGATGACAGGAAGAAGACTCCCCCCTCACTGCGCAGACAATAGACCCTGTTGACGTCTCATCCGCTCCAGTGGAAACTTTCCTTGAACATTACGCAACTGACATTGAAACAACTCGTCTAGAAAGATTCCTGGGTCGGCGCGGCAGCTCTCTAATTATCTACTTTTCATATCAGAGCAGTGAGCGAGTGCTGCCTCTGGAATATGTGATACCTTATTTTTTACTGGATGGGAGTGTGCAGCCCTCCCTCTGCCTTCGCTGTGCAAACCACCCCTCACCGCCCCTCCTTCTCAATCAGATAGCCGTGCATATTGGGACTGTATTACAGGATTGAATCCTCATCCACTTAACATGAGAATCAGCTCCGTTTACCACTAATTAAAGCCATTACAGGGGGCACACGCTAATGCAGTTTTGCACAGATACCAGAAGCACGTGCGGCAGCGGCAGCGGCAGCCGGTCTAATTTTACCGGCAGGTCAAGATGATAGTAATTAACTTGGTATTAAAGTCGCAGCGTGACGCGTTCGCCAGTTCTGAGACAAAATGGAGGCCAGGGTGCGGCGCGCCGAGACGGGTGTGATCAAAACCTCAGATTTCACTTTTTAGTTCAAAAGCTGTCTTTGAGGAAAAGATAAAAAATGTCAGCAATGAAACAAGAGGTGCAGAAGATGTGCCGGTGTTAATATGACATGAGAAGAGCTCCATTGTTTAACTTAAGTGGGGAATCGAACTTCTAAGCACCTGCATGAATGCAAAGGCTACTAACTTTTTTTTACTTTGACAGGTTGAAGAACTCTAATGCATTTTGCAGAAGTCAAGAGAAAGGCTGTTTTGCAGCAGCAGCCTGAGACTCATTTGTCTTTCACTGTTTGGTGAAACGCTGCCTCGCGTTGGAGCTTTTCTCAACGGTAACTCTGGGGAGAAATTATAGGTTACATCATCAGAATTTGCATAAAGTGTCTGGCAATTAACTGAGTTTTGCGCCAGTAATGTACCAGGTTGTTTCTACTTTGTAACATTTTCATTATCTGAAATTCTAATGGAGGATTAAGCAGGTTAAATGCATGAAGGGCTTCCATAATGGCTGCGACTGCGCACACGTAGCCGTTATTACTGTGCAGCCATTATTTCGGAAACAGTGGACGACCACAGGCAGGAGAGCAGAACGTGATAAACACACACATTCCCATCGAACACACTGTGGGGGTGAGGTGCAGCCAGGTGCAGTGCGTCTCCCTCTGCTGGGACGTACTCGGGAATGAGCAGAAATCACGTGGATAAATATTCAGTGTCCAGATGTAGATTTGAAAATACAGACTAAACAAAACCTTGTTTCTGTCACAAGGGGCAAGATGAAAGCAGCAGGTTCTGAGAGCTGCTCCACCTCAGGTGAGCGGCTGCCGAGCTGAGTCTGCAGATATCGACTCTTATCCACTGGGCTGGATAACGGAAGGAAAACAAGGGGCCAGCCATTCTGCTGCCAGATTGACTCCATCTTCAAAGAGATATTAACATAGCGGCAGTTTCCCTTTTATCTCTCGCTTTAATTTCAAGGATGCCAGCCCAAATTAAAACGGGACGCAACTGAGGTGAACCTCAAATATCAGAAACACAATGGAAGGAGAGGAAGACGCTGATCGGCATGAAAAACAAACGTCTCTCTCAGCCGCTGCACCTGCTTCTCTATTCTGGTCCTCGCCACGTTTTATTGGATCAATCCAAACCATGTGATACCTCAATAAAAACCCTAATTCTAGCAGACTCATGTTAATTATAACTGGTTGTAGATAAAATAAAAAGATTAGTTACAGGTTTAATGGTTCAATCCTGGTCCTGTCAGCTTTGTTAACGTTCAGCTTGGATAAAATGAGACGTGTGTGAAATGGAACCTGTCGAGCCGTATTGTTATTTTCCTGCCTGTTGAGAGAAATTATTATTTGAGTGTTTGTTGGGAGAAAAAAAACTAATAACACTAATAACACAAAATCTCAATATTTACCGGGGAGAGGTGCTTTGTGAATTTGTAGGATTCCCAGGTGGCCGATGCAAATTCCCCGGTTCGCAGAATAGTCTCGGTAAACACCGCGAATAACGACTTTAATGAATGTTTCCAGGTCGACAACAAAAAACTCACGACTTGCAGCTGCTCCCCCCCACTCCGGTTGTTTTCTTTTAAAAATAAGATATGATCCTCTGATGAGTCGACGCCGGCTCCCGAATGCGACGTGGAAATTAAAACTGAGAGAATCCGAGTGCAGCTTGTTCTGAATACCAAGAGAGTTTTTAAATAAAGACCATAAAAGTCCGAGCTGGCTTCTTTTAGGCTTTCTCTTTTAGATCAGCAGGGAAAGGCAGAGACTCTGGATTGACTGACACCGCACAACATAAACAACACAAGGGTTGTCTGTTGTGTCACCCCAGCTCCGTATACATTTCGACGGCCTTGTGCAGCTTTGAAACTTTCTCTGCCGTCTGTGTTTGTGTCTTGAAACTTGTCACACAGATTTAACCGTGTCCCCTCGGCAGGAGCGCACGTACCACCTCCACCTCCTCCTCCACCTCCTCCTCCTCCTCCTCCTCCTCGAGACTGAGTGTCACAACATCTTCCTTAGCTTCTCAAGAGCAGATTTCAGCCGCCGCCGCCGTCGTGTTGAAGATAAAACGGGGGAATAAAGGAATCTTGGAGGATGATGTTGCCGGGCTGGCGATGGAACAGAAGATCAGACTGCAGCGGGAGAACTCCAGGATCGGAGAACGACTGAGGAGGCGAGGGGGAAGCGTGCATCCTAATGCTGTCCTCTGCAATCCTTGTTTGCCTCACGCTACTTTACATAAGGGTCTTTATCCCGACTTTAGAATCCTCAATCTCCCGTCCGACTCCATTCACCTCCATGTTAACCAGATGGACACATGTGGTATGCATGGAAGTATTGACGGCACAGTGAGGGGGATAACCGACAGCGTATCGACTTAGAAACGAGGGAATTATGTAGATAAATGAGAATGTGGTATATTTGTGTCAGTAACTGCACATTGTGGCGGTGACCCCCCGAGGAGGTGGTGAGACAGGTTCTCTGTCTGGGAGAAGGTGATGAAAACAGATGAAAGTGGCCGATGCCTTCAGTCTCTCAGCGTGAGGGGGAGGAGAGATGGATGAGTCGGTGGGTTTTCACTGACCCACACAGCTGGACGCAGCCTCGGTGATGTGTCGAGATTCACTGCAAAGAGGAAAAAAAGTTCATTTCACGCAGCTCAGGCCGTCACCTTGTCTTCTTTAATAACGCGGCTCTCACCGAGTTAAGTCCTGAGTTCTTGGAAAAAGAAGCAAGACACACGAGCAGTCTGAGTTAACACAAAGTGAGGCCAAGAGGAAGAATTGATCCTTCCTGCTGTTCAAACCCTGGTTTGCATCCACACGTTACTCTTCTGTGCATTGAGGGATTATCATTATGGACATGTCCTGTTGGCAGCTCTGACCGACTGAACCAATGAATGAATTGCTTGTTTTTGTTCTCGGTGAGTCATATAAATAATGGTTGAAAAACATATAAAAACACAAAAACATCCCCTATATATATTCCTGCAAAAGCTTCAGCACATCATTCAAAAAGTTGACAATAATATAAAACTAAGAAAAGGAGAAAAAACTTGAAAAAGTGAAGCTAGGATCATCAAGTTTGGTTGTGTTGCTGATGCAGAGCCTCTTCTACACCTGTATACTTGGTCTAGTTGTGATGCTGGTTGTAGTTTTCTGCCTGAAACTGTCAAAGTGACCTTCAGTAATTGAGCGTTAGCGAGTGAAGACCTGCGGCAGGACTCAGGCTGCAGAACCCTGAGGCTGCACCCCCGCTGCTGCACAAAGTGCCGGTCCTATCAAAGTTCAGTGAAGCTGTACTCAGAACCCTGAAGTGCAGAATCATTTTTCCTTGCTGCTCCGTGCTGGTCACCTGTTTATTCAACGTCTTTGGACAAGTTGTTGTTCATACATTAGACTCTGCACTTCCTCAGGCCTCTAAGAACACACCTGCCACGCGTGGAGCTGATGAGATGAACGAATCACAGATTATTCATTATTTCACCGTTCTCAGACTGAATATTATCATGAAGGCAGATAACTGTACTAATTAATAAGAGCAGCACAGGAGAGAAAAGTTTACTTTTAACTGATGAGAAGAAGAAGATCCACTGAGCATCAGAGTTCACATCTAGTGAGTTTTGTCCTCCTCTGAAAACCCTCTGGTGTAAGTTTAAACCGGAGAGAACGAGGCACAAGACGATGATATTTGAATGTGAAATTTGAAATGTGAAAAGATTGGACTTGACCGCCGCAAAATGCCAAATGGCAGCGTGCAGCGTGTTGGACAGCCAACGTCAAAACACGGCTCCGAGAGGGAAAGTGGGTCAGGAGTCAGCGTGGGGCTTCTGTCTAAACACATTCACACCACCACCAACAAAGTGCCTCAAAAGGAGTTCCATGATTCCCCGGTAACGTGACGGCAGCGTGGCTCACAGACACGTGTTCCTATTCCGGGTGACATCCACAGTAAACAGTCGCCGGAGCACAACAGCTGCTGCCGCTGCTCTGAAGCCGCCCTGGGGGGCCCGGTGCCAGAACGGGTTTGGGCTCATCACACACCTCCTTTTGCATTTCAGCAAAGTTTGTTATGGCAGAAATGGGACGTGACAACGAAAAGGCGGGAGGGGAAGTGGAAGCTGCCTCGGGATGAGGGGGCGAGGAGCTGTCTTTAAAGGGCTCTTTTAATCTCGTCCTTTTCCTGAAGTCAGAAACCTACACAGCATGTGATTTCTTCTTCTGCTTCTGAAGGTCCAGGGGCAAAGAGAAATTGCCTCCACGAAAATTGAGCTTGAGTTCATGAAACGAATTTGGAATTCAGAGAGCGTGTGGTTCTCATTCGGCACAGAAGTGAAAAAACCTAAAAAGTTCTTGAGGGATAATGACCTCTTGACCCGTCTCCGAATAAGAAGGATGGAGAAGGTCTCCAGTTGGCTGCTCGGCGGCGTTTTAAAGAGCTGCCACTCCGCGCTCCCTGTTTGATCCGAGCTGCGGAGAGGCTATCGGGGGTGCACATGATTGATGGGGTCTCATCTCTCCGGCTGTCACGCTCTCCTGGTGAGCAGATACTTTATTGACTGCGTTTTGGGGGAGTGTGTCGCAGGGAAGTAGAAGCTCTTTTCGGGGGGAATAGACTCTCAGCGGCGACCTGAGCCCTGATCTTCAAACTGTCGATTCCAGTGTGAGGTCCCATCAGATAAGTTCAGCTCGTCGTTACTCGTCTTGAAGAGCGGCACACTGTCGGTGCCAGATCCTATTGGCAGGGCAGGAAATACTGGAGTTTGAATAATGGAATTAGCGAAGGTGACACCACTGAGCATTGATGTTTGAGTCATTTTTTTCCCCATGCACTCGGACTATTAACCTTCTGCTGCCAATGATGTGTAGCTGGTCATTCAAGCTTCTCACAGAAATAAAACCCTTTGACTATGAACACACGTGGAAATGCCCCCCCCCCAAAAAAAAAAAATCCTATTTCAAACCCAAAAGGACGGATAAGACGTTAGAAAAGTCCAAGTGGATTCCCTGCTGTTGTTTGCTTATCCCCGTCTTGTCCTGTGATATTCATTTTAGGAGAAATATAGAAGAAGAAAACTATAATCCATAAACTCTGTCTCTCCGTGCAATAAAGTGACGGCTTTGCGTTTTCACTCCTGAGCTCTGCCGGCGGTATCAGAGGGCAGCCGTCACAAAAAAGAGATTGTACAACACCCAGTTAATAGGCTGCTTAAGTAATAAAGGGCAGGTGCTTATCTTGTACATATAGGATCCTCTGGTCACACTGATCCGGAGCGGAGACATGAGGTCGTAACCTCCGTGTCCAGATGTGTAGTGACCGGCCGACTCCAGTGTGGGAACAAGCTCTCGGGTGAGACACCAGAGGAAATTCATTGAATATGAGACTCGTTCCTTTGAGAGAATCATGCGTGACCCTTTCACCTTCTGTATCTTCACTGTGTAGAGGAGCTTTGTGTAAAACAACCAGTTCCTTCCAGCGAGGGAAGTGGAAATAACTGGTCCAAATATCAGCGGGTCATCGGGGGTTGGTGTTAAATCATAAACGAGAAGAGGAGACCGGAGACAAAACAGCTAAAAGGAGTGAGACAGAAATGGTTCCAGGACTTCTGATGGGAAAGATGGTTTTGTCCAGCACTACCTGTGAGAGCAAAGGCTGATCTGCGTTACCGTGCTCATTGGACACAAAACCCTGACTGGGAGCCAGGGAGGTCGACTCTCTGGGTTTCCATTGTTTCGGTTCCCAGACGGCAAAACGTGGGAAACAAGAAATAGAAACACACTTCGAGTAACACAGTGATAACACTGCTCCACCCCGGCCCCAGTGCATATGTCCACGATGACAAACACGATCCTGGGCAAAGTGGTGCTAAGATTTATTCACTACTTTTCTTATTAATACATTGGAGTCAATGAGATTTTTTGAAAAATGTTGCACGATTATTCTTATGATTTATAGATGAGCTGATGAATCATGCAACACGACCGACACAATGCACAGCTGCATCTATATAACATGAAGCCTGCAGCAGCCGTGAAGGAGAGTGTCCTTCCCGCAGACGTCCGGGACTGAATGAACTAAACACCAGAAGACGACAGAACACGCCGCCGCTCACGGCCGCTGCGTCAGAAGTCCTGCGCTAGTTCGACTTTGAACGATGGGACGAGGGACTTTGCCTGAAAGGTCAGAAGACGGCCGAGGTTAAGAAGCCGCAGGATGTTTTCTCACTGCAGTAAAACGGCTCTGTGGCATATTTAATGTTTTTCTACGCAAACTCCTTTAGGCTACATATGTTGCTGTACATTAGGTCGATAAAAGACCTAAAATAGAAATAACTTAACATATCAAACAAATATAATAGTGATGTAAGCTGCGTGGGTGGAGGCTGCCCCGGGGCGTGTGCACCATTTGCATGCGTCAGGAAGGATCTGAGGATGTTTGTGTTTAGTGCTGTGGTCACAATGATCCATGTGTGCTGGTGTTGAATAATATATGAAAGTTATAATAAAACAGGAGACAAAAGCCTTTATTTCAAGCTAAACTAGTTTTGTTACATGACGCGTTTATCACTTCACCGAACATGCAGGTTCCCTCTATCGATCAGGCGTGATTCTCGTTCTCAACTCAGTATTAAAGTGCAGTTCTTAGTGTTTAGACATTTTTGAAGACATCTTGGGAGGATGTGATTTATCAAGTACAAATATTAACGGAAGGGTTCATGCACTTTGGTCCATTTCGATCCGTGTCATTCCACAAATAAAATCCATGGTATCTTATCATAGCTGTGCTCCTGTTTAAGGTCACCATTTTGTTTACAAATGGATTATCGATCAGCGTTTAGTTCCTCTCGTCGGCTGAAATAATCACCTCACCGGAGGAGGAATCCTGTCGTGACAACGTTTTGATTATTGGAATCTACCTTAATTAGGACTATTGACAGCGTTCACTAATATCTATAAAAAAAACAGAAACACCAGTGATAACCATTAAGCCGACAGCTAAGCTGCTTCTGTCACTTTGCCATGATTTGCCTTTTCTACCATCGACTAGAGGGATTTGAGCTGTCAGACACTAAAGCTTATCTCAAAACAAAGTGATGCAAGAGACAAAACCAGTTAAGAGCGTCTCTCTGGTGAATACTGCACGGACACAGCGATAACGTCTCTCATGAATATGCTATACACACACACACACACACACGGATGGACACACACAGGCAGGTATTGCCTGCGTGTGCAGCTGGAAAATGTTAACAAAATATAAATGAACTGCATGGAGACAAAGAGCACTGCGGACATTTCTCCCCAGGGTTTTATGCTCAGTGGGAATGACAACTGGGCCATACTGGTCCTCCATGATGTGGGGCGGTGGGGAAACAAGAACTTTGTAGTAATGGTGACGATGATTGACGTTTGGTTAACGGGTCGAGGGTTTAGGCACAAGACCTCTTGCTCGGGTTTAGGGGGAGATGATGGTTCTGGTGCCATGATATTCATATTGTTCGTTTAAAGTTTTGTACGTTTCAAATAACTTGTTTTCATAAACTGATTAATCATCTTAGTTGAATCACGGCTCATTATTTAATAAAATCTGCTGCTGGCAATACAAAATGGAGAATTGTGGAAAAAGGTTTTCGTGAATGCATCGCATCCTTTTTTATCTGTCAAATAATGAATCTTTCTATTAATGTGGTGCTGACTTTGATCCACAGGCACATTAACCATGAGCCATGAAGATGTCGACCTATTTGTTTTACTCACTGTGGGACATCGTTTTTTAATGGCTTTTGTTGCAGGATATTATTTATTCATCAACATACTTGTTTCATATTAAATCAAATAGATATGGATTCAAGTGTCTATCTATCTCCTGTAAGTACCCTTTCCCAGAAATCATATCATATTACAATTATTATCAAGTATAATATACATTGAAGTATAGTGAAACTATTAATATATTCATCTTAATAGTGACGTTGATGGATTTCAATGCAAACTTGCTTTTGTGCATCACTATCTAGAAACGAGAGTAGAAAAGTCAGATACCTGCACTGAGGAATCAATATTTCAAGAGCATCTGCTGAAAACAGGTCACATACTGACATCCCCCTATTTGTGGACTTTCCTGGGCTTGTGTTATGAAAATCTGAGTTTACGATGTAATAACAGACCTAATGCCTCGTTAAGATGGAGACGTCTTTGCACTCGGCTGCTCCTCTGCCATCAGGGCCTGGGATGAACACTAGGGGGCAAGCTACAGCCTTCCTCTCATGTCCATAGCATATTTGGACAATTAGATCACTGCCCTCTTCCATCCTCCACTTTAGATTGTGTGTACGTGTTTGCTCTGCAGTGGCACACGCCTGCACTCACACGTTGCTCACAAATGTTTTGGTGTGGGCTTGCATGTGCCGAGCCACCCGCATTAATCTTAATCCAAAAATAACATTCATCGGGGCTACTTAGCATTCTGATTGAGGCGAGTGGTGTAGACGTCTGGCATCTCGGATTAAAAATGGATTGCATCCCCAAATCGTTCACGCTCTCCCCCCCCCCCCCCCCCCCCCCCCCCCCGCTCCCTGTGCCCCCTGCACACCCTGTCAAGTCTCTGATGGTGCTCGCTGTCTCTTTCGATACGCCCGCTCTCTTTCCCCCCCTTATTCCCCCTCGCTTGTATCCTCCATGTTGTGGCCCCCTCAGTGTGTGGTGGCCACTTTCTCTCTCTCTCTCTCTCTCTCGCCCCAGCCCATCATCTCCCTTCATCCCGCCCGCTTTGCCATCGACTCTCTCTCATTGCGCGGCGGCTCCTTTGCAGTGTCTGCCTCAATTTGCATCATTCCTGGGAGCGTGGTGTCAGCTCAGGCCTCCTGATCAAATCCTAGCAGCTGATGACTGCTTTCATCCCGCGTTTAGCTGCCATGCATCCGTGTAACTGCCCCCCCACCGGGTTTTACCCACAATGATTTGCTGGTGCGGGAGTGGTACCCGCCTGTGTCTGCTGGTCTGTCTGCTGCTGCGTGTGTCTGTCTGTTGTTGTTGCTGGGGATCAGGGAACAGATGGTGTTCTACGCTTCTCCCTGCAGAGGGTGAGTGCTACAAAGTGCCGCATCATGCAGGATGGGTTTTACTGCAGAACCGACTTCCCACAGTAGATCCCCTCCGCTGTGTGAGCCTTATCAGCGCTTATAAATGCCACTATATCATGCTCCACGCTGCTTTATACCGACTCTATACCTCCCTGCATACTGAAGCCTTCCCTGTTGTGTTCTAAAATATTTCTCCTTGCACGCCTTTTTTTAAATATTTACTCAAGGACCCTCATAATGCCTCGCTAAAAGTGTTTTGCACCAAATTAAAGCGGCAAGACTGAAAGGATTGTCCTTGACTGTTTCCAATGGATAACTGGTGAAATATTAAACGCCTTGTTAGGGGACACTTTGTACTACAGTTGCCTGAGATCCACAGCCGTTTGACAGTTCTGTGGAGATCACGAGGTTCAGCAAAACTCCCCGGGCAATGCTGCCGTGGCAAGAAATGTATTTGCAGGAAACCAGCATCAGCGCAAGCATGTAGGCAGCACGGTCCCCGGGGAGGATGAGTGGGCTTGTTATGGATGATAACTCCCAAGAGGCCCCTCTTTCTAAAATATTAACAAGGTGGATGAATTAATTTCACTTAAAAGAGTTAATTCAATTTATGAGCCAATGACTGTTGTTGATGATATTGCCGAGGCACGTGCAGGGCAAAGATCAGTTTGACATAAACATCGCAGCCGCCATAACTCTGCGATGAATTGTGCAGCAGGATCTTTAACTGCTAATGAATCAGTTGTGTTTGAGCCAAACGCCAGGCGCTCACAAGCCAGGATTAGAACTCCGCTCTTGCTGATCATGACAAAAGCCATGGGATTAGTCATTGGAGATAAAGTCAAGGTCCTTGCTCACGCAGCTAATTGAGCCCTTATCTCGGGCCAGCCGGTAACGCCATTAATCATAAATGTCATGTCATGTTCATGAGGAAGTGCGGCGGCTCCGTGAGCACGACGCCGCGGCACAGGGTTTTGTTTTCCCGAAGCTTTATGGATACCGTTTTAAGATTAGCCTATAAGAGGCTTCTGTTGGTTAACGTGGACAAAGGTAATGCAGACACATGCTGATTTACGGCTTTTCTTTCCAAATCTGTGCTCAATTCATTTACGGCACAAGCCTCTTGTCTTATTTCCTGCTGGCTGCATGCTGAGACTAATGATAATCTGCGGGAGCCTGGTTTTGTTGCTTTCAGCCCGACACAGACCTGCTACTTTCTTGTTTACTCGACTTTACCAGAGGCGCTTCACCGGAGATGCAGCCAACAAAAGTGGGAGAGCACACATAATCTATTGTTAACCACTGTTGTTGCTGCACAGCTGCTATTTCTAGATGCCCTGTAGAAATGCACGGGTGTACCTGTGAAGCTGCAGTGACTCTCCCTGCTCTTTGTGTTATCTGCCTCGGAGCTATTTTCCTCTCCGGAAAACATGTGTGTATAACCGAGCACAGGTTGTCTCATGACCTGCGAGTGAACGGGTTTCCCCCTGGAGAGCAGCACGAGTTATTCATCGTCTGTCGTGCTCCGGCTTCATATCTTGCGTAACTTTAATTGCCGGGCCGTGATGGCGTCTGAGCTCTGAGGCGTGAGCGCCTGCGTCACTGTGCACCAGTAGATTAGCATGACGGTGGTGGGCGGCGGCGCTGGGAGGAGGAGGAGGTGGAGACGAGGGTTACAAGCTCAGCAGAGTGATTGAAATCCCTGCTGTCAGGTGATGGCTGCTCAGGTGATGCGGCACAATGCTGGCGTCTGTGTAAGCAGAATGCAGAGGCCTTCAGATGTTTTCCTACGCGAGGGGATCAAGAGGGATTTGCTTCTGTGCCGTCCGTTTCTTTCTTGTGTTCTCGTCGGGGCCGCGTGTCGCACGCAGCATAAAATAAATCCTGTTCGCGTAATTTGAAAAGGCACATGTGCAAACCAAGAGGGGAATGGAACATCCGGTCGTATATATGACCACAACTAAATCAAAAGGATGTAACACGGAGAGGAAGATTCATTTGAAAGACAGTTTCATACGTGCCGAGTCAGCGATATGTTATGAGCACTGACTGGACTTTGAGGGTGATTGAGATAACTGGGACCGAGAAGCCTTGAAAAAGAGGAAGTTGATAAAGGAACCAGAACAAAGAGTTCAAATATTTCTCCTCCCATTCACTTAAGCATCACTATCTTCTATTCAGGCAGTTAATGATTTCATTCCTTCGCTGGGTGAAAGCAGATAAGTACATTTAATACATTATAATACATAAAGGGATTTTCTCAATTTCTCATTTACATCTTATTTTCCTTTACATTTTAGAAAGACTCCTTTAGGGAGTTGCAGTGTAGTTAGTTACTAGTAGTGACTAGTTAATAATAGTGGCTCCACTTTAACCCCATCAGTAATATGCTGCTTGGCTAAGGGGGACTGTAATAGCACTCTATTAACACTGTACTAAATATAAATGGTAATTCATAGTTTTTTAACCACGGCCACACAAAGTTTTCAGGTTAAGAACGAGATGAGATTAAATAAATAGGTTCAAAAACTGTTGTTCTTTGGTTCTGACCCGGTCCCTTTGATGTGGATCTTTTCCATTTCCCCCCACCACTATGTCATTAATAAAGTAATAAGTGACAACGTAGAAAAAAAAGTTTAAACTTTTTATTGCGGAAGGAATAAAGGATCAGCAGATATTTTTGGGAATAAATGCAAATTAACATGTTGCAAAGAAAACCAGACTAACCTGGAGACTTAAAGGAAATCAGCTCATCAGTGCTATCACCTTCAGGATTTAAGTTACACCCGGATCTTAACAATGTGCTTCTGCTACATCTGCCAGGTAATCCCCTTTTCCACTTACCTGCTTCTTGATTGTAATATGCACCAGTACATTCTTGTCCAAGTCTCCTTCGCTCCTGGGATCAGAACCCTTGATGGGGCAGATGGTTTCTCACACTCCAGTAAAACTAATTTGTTTCCCCCTTTCTTGACGACTCTCTGTGTTAAAACTCCTGGTTAGTTTCTTAACAGGCGTAGATTTTGTGAGTTTTGATGCATGGTGCCGAGCATTAAGTCTTAATCAGCCGGGCATGGGTGGACCAGGAGTACCGTTAAAAGCCCGGTAATGCGTTTGTATTATCCAGACATATCAGGCCCATTAGCACAAGCACTAGGAACGGCATTCATATTCCAATCCACCACGAGCTCACGAGCCGGAGCTCCAGGGAGAAAGGAACAGCTGAAGGATGCAGTTTAAAAATACCAGATTGTTTTTCTCCAGGGCTGGGATGACTCATTACCCAGGCAGCAAAGCAGGAAGTCTTGTCAGTTGGGTCGTCCCACAGTATCGTGCCACGCAAATTGCGTTAGCGCATCACTTACAGCGCCACGGTCGTTCTGGGACTAGGGAGCACAAGAGCGGTACACACATCCATTTGTACACGGCTTTGCATACACACACTCACACCTGCGCTGGATTCCAAGGGCATGTTTTGTTATTCTTCCCTTTTAGTTTCTGCGATGTAAAGGGGAAAGTCTCAGGTGGCGGCCACATGCTGACATGTTTATCCCTCCCTCTAATCTGGGGCTCACTTGTTCTGAAGTGAAGGTGGTTTGGAGATAGCTGGACCGAACCCATTGCTCAGATACTGCCGTGTGCCAACTTGCCACTACTGGATCTTTACTCCAGGCTTATCTGATGGCTGCTTTGCCACGAAACCGCCGCTCATACGTCACCAGCTCTCTATCTCTCTGGACGCAACCCAAGGTGGTGCGAGGGAGATGTTTAAGGGGGTGAGAGGGCGTATTGGGGGCGGCCTGGCATGGCACTCAGCCTCGGATCATGCCTCACCTGGGAGATAAAGAGCAGGAATGATGACTTCCCAGCACGAAGCGAGCTCTGGGCCAGTGCTCGACCTTTCCAGTGAAAAAGGTGACTGATCCGTGGAGGCCTCTGATGTAAAGAAGTGCCCTTATCAGGCCAACGGGGAGCGAGGGCAGCAGATAGCAGAGAGGCTGCTGCAAAGAAATTTAACTGATTCCGAGCTCGGCTGGATGGCGACGTTACTAATATCTCTCTGCATTCATCCCCTCATTTTCTGTTTTCTGTCCTTTCCTCCTTCCATCCTTCTTATCGGAGCTGCTCTGCAGAAAAATCCATTTTCCTGCAGTAGCCCACTTTGTCTGCTCAGGGTGCGGCAGTACCGAGGCGCGTGGTAAATAATGCACAAGTCATTCTCCTTCATTCTTCCAAAGGAGGGAGGGCTCACTATAAGATCCTCTTCTAAAGTGAGCTGATTAAACAACCAGGCCGCAGATGGTTCTTTCCCTTTTTTTTCTCGTGAGGATGTCCCCACGAAAAAAAAAAACTGTCTCCCGCAAGCGTCCATTACTCCGTTGCATCTAACCCTCAGCCATGAAAGTAAAAGACCAACAGTGAACTCCCCACACCACTAAGTGTCTCTCTGCTGTAGTGAGGAGATCCTGCGCCGCAGAGATAATGCAGTCAGGTATTTTACAATATAATAATAATATTTCGCTTTGCACAGGATTCAAGGTTGATGGAATCCAAGCTGGAAGTTGCGCTTTAGTCATTTTCTACTGTCCGCCGGCTCTCATCTTTTATTATACTTTATTCATCCTTTTACTTATTTGACTTCTGGTCCATGTATTTCCATTTGCAAGAAAAAGGTTTCTCTTATTTACCCAATTCTGCAACTAAATTTGCAGCGCTGTTTCATTTTCAGTCAAACGGCTGCAAGGCTGTCATTTCTCTTGAAAGCACGGCGGAGAACAGAGACCTTGCAGTGGGCTTGAAGGTCTCCATTCTCCTCTGTGCTTTAGAATATGCAGTAAATACGGTTTGAGTCAACAGGCGCTGGCTAAATTCAGTTTCAGAGCTGCGGTCCTCACATGCTTTGGGTGTAAGTGGAAGGTCCAGGGTAGAGAATGAATCAGATGAGTGCGGAGGCGAGCGGAAGATATGAGATCCTATACCCTACTGATGTCAGAAATCCACCTACATGTGCTCCCGGGGAGGACTGCTGCATGCCCCCACAAATGTTTACCGGGTTTTCATTGCACAACAAATCCCAACGTATCCCTCCGACAGCACTATTTTGGAAAAGAGGCCTCTTATAAAATATATATAGTTATCTCCAACGTGCTGAGAACACAGCTCTTGTTACAGGGCAGAACAGCAGAAGTAGGCCTCGGTTTATTGGCTCTAATTCACTTGCTTGCAGGGACTGACTCAAAAGATGAAAGGGAGGGAGAGGTTTGTCTTTTTCAGGTCAACATGCCTCCAGGGCTGCCTACACATCCAAAATAGATGGATCTACAAGAAAGCTGGCCAGAAGTAGTTAACGCTCGCACAATGAGCCGCCCGATTTAATAATTTATTTTATTCTTTTCATTTTCTGCCAGTCTCAGGGTGTCCTTCTTTCCTTCTCGTCCTTCCTCCTCTGGCGACTTTCTTTCACGTCCTCGTGGGCACATTTTGTCTCCGTCCCCCACCGTGTGTCTCGGTGAGTCATGCACAGGGACCTAAAAAGAGGACCAAACAGCCATTGCTTGATGTAATGGATAAGTAATGTCCACCTTGTGAGATGGCACTTTACAGCATATGAGCTCCCGAGATGAGGTAATTGAATCCGCCGTAAATATGAGTTGAGAGATTAAACACGCCGCCGTGCTGATATGATGAGACAGGCCAAGTAAATAACAACCACACAACAGCCAGTCACTCACTGCAAACTGGGCGCCGCCTCCTTTTTCCCAGTTTATCTCCATCGTTCATCTTCTCCCACGTGAGATCCCGTGTTCTTCTGTGTCTCAGTCAGGGATCCAGTGGCTTCCTGTTTCACATGTCATTAAAAATGCCCGGCTCTTTCAGGGCCGCACGTCCCACGTGATTCCTCTTTTTTCATCTCCTCCAAATGAGTATAGTGCCATATGTCACGCTGCAGCTGAAACGCTCTGCGGCGAGCAGCACAGATAACAGCTTGCTGAGCACCGTGTTGCATGACATGTCATCTCATGAGCTCCATCATCCTGTGTGTGTGTGTGTGGATTTATACCATGCAATAAAACTGCAGCGCCTACTTATATAAACAGAAGTGTCCCTATTTGTTCAAAGCGCTTCCGGGGGCTTACAGGTTATTTACATTACAGCAATTCTCTTTTTAATATTGCAGTTTTTCTGAAATATTAGGTTTAATGTGCAAGAGAGGCAATTTTGTGTTATTGTTATGCTCATTTGCTTTGATTGATATATTTAAACCAGAATGGCGCAGCCCTCTGTAATTCAATCTCACATAGAAATCAGTCCCCTTAAATATTCTCTGGGAAATGTATGAAAATGTAGAAAGAAAGATCCGTCCAGTTTGTTTTGTGTAAATGTATTTACTAATAGACAAAGGAATGCAGAAAACACAACCTCCTTGGTGGAGGAGGTAATAAACCCTTTAATGTGTATATATATTTTCTTTCCATTAGAAGACATTATTACCCCCCAAATCTAAAAATGCATCTGCATGGAAAAAGACTAAAATGCTTTTGCATGTAGTGTCTCACCTCAAACGTGTTTCTCACTCACTAAGTACATATTTAAATCGTCTTAATGTTTAAAAAAACCTACAACACCATTATTTAATTTAATAAAGTGCGGAATAGATCTGGTTTCCCTGTTCAAGGTAACGCTGCATTAACTTCGAATTATGCATGGCCACTTGCACATGTGAACCCGGGGGGTAGGAGCACTATCTGCATACGTGTGTGTTCTCATGACTTAACATACAGGCTTAGTATTCACTGCATCCACTTCAGTCAGGACGAGATCAGTGAAGTTGGTCTTTTATATTCTTGCCTGGTCTCACTCTGGTCTCATGGTTTTAAAGGTGATGCAGCCAGTCAGTTCAATAGGGGGCGGATGACACGTCACTACAGTAGAAGAGGGCGTCAAGAGCTGTTTGTCTTGTGTGAAGTATTCTCAGGCTCATCTCGCCCTCAGGCTGCAGATCTACCTGCATCGTTCACTGTGTATTTTCACATGAATGAGAACAACTGCCCACTCTAAATAACCCGGCTGTGCTGTACAGTGCACTCACCTATAAGCACAACCTTGGAATGACTAATGTGTGCGCTCGCAGTTGCTTCTATCCCGGGCACAAAGGCTTTGCAAGGTTAAGTCGAGCCTCCATGTCAAGAACAAAGCAGCAGAGGAATTATTTTTGGGTTTCTCCGGCCACAGCTTCTCTTTCCTTCACACACAACTCTACTGGGGCTGAAGGAGCTCAACCGGTGCAAGTTAAGAAAGTTCAACGCTTTGTGAAGTTCAGTTAAACACTGACGAGAAGCAGACTTCAATAACATCACAGATCCTTTGACTACAGCAGGTTCAGCACTTTTTTGGGATCCCCTGGAAACATTTCCGTTGTTGTGTTTTGCAAATTGCAGCGCGCTCCTGTATTTGCAAGCGTCGGCAAATTGATGAATTTGTTTTTCTTAATTTGCAATCTAATTTTCTCTAATCCAACTAAATTAATTCCGCACAGGATGATCCGAATTTGAGGTTATTTCTCTCACAGCCCACACAATCACATTCCATCCGGAGCTGGAGCTGCTCTACGAGGGCCACTCTGAGAGAAGCCGATGCCGCACATGTGAATTTTCCTCGTAATGAAGTTATCAGAGTGGATAATGTTTGTATCGACTCTGCTTCCAGGTGTAGAACAACAGAACAGCCGATTCTGTGTGAGCTCAACTGAGCTCTGCAGGACCGACAGGCTGCAGTGACATCAAAACAGCAAACTGTGAAACCAGCCATTACAGCCTGTTCTCTGCTCCGGCCACCTCGCCGTGTTTTCTCATCTCCACGTGCCCAGATATACGAGGGCTGCCTGTGGGCTCCGCTCTCTCCCTCTCCAGCTGACACTTCACATGAGGAGGTGTTTGCATTATCTGAAGCTATCATCCAATATTCACTGGAGCTGTCATCCTTTTTAGATAATACCGCCGTGATTCATTATGCCTCATTTCCCTTCATGCCAGTGCAATTTCGCATTGTTGATGTGAGAGCCCCGGAACTGCATGAGAGACCATGACTCAATTTTGGGAGTGGTGAATCATGTTTTTGTTTTTTTAACACCTGAAATGGAAGAATCTCATTAAAAATACACAACACGCTGGCCCTTCGGTGAACACATTCAAATAGGAAGATGGGCTCATGATACACAAAATCCTTTTACCAAGGGAATCTGAGCATGTACATAGAAAGAGTTTAGTCACAACAAATCATCTGAACATTTTATTGACATGTTCAGCATCAAACATTGGTAAAAACATGTCCCTATTATATTGGTTGAATTGGTCACACTTGTGTTTTCTGCAAATCGTATTTTCTTTTGCAAATGAGTTGGAAATAAACATAATTTTTGAGAGACAGAGTTGCTCAAAATTAATTTCTAACTCAATTTATTCACTGATTAGAGGGAAAATAAGAAATGTGAGTAACTAGTGCCGAACACTAGGTTGGAAGAATATCTGAATATTAGCAAGAAACAAAACAAGGCTGAGGTTTAACCACAGAGTTGGATTCTCATAGTTCCTACAACTTTCTTTTTGTCTTAACCAAAGGGGGATGGGGACTATGATGAAAAACCTCAAACGCTATTTTCTCCTGTTCTTCAAAAGAAGTGATTGTTGGACATTATTAGTATTTAGCAGTATTATACAGTAGTATTCATAAATTCAATATCTTCATAGTGTTATATTCCCTTGAACTCTGAACCTCTATTCATTCATATAAAATGCATTAGATAGACATCAATAACAATCCCATCAATTTGAAATTATTAAAACATCAGTTTTACCATTCACTAGTAACCAAACCTCTCCTGTATTTACCATAAGACATGTGACTACACTGTAAGCCTGTGGAATTAAAAAAGGAAGAAAAACTATTCATAATTCACTTAAACCAGTAAGTATGGATATTTTATATCTGATATTTTGATTCATCCTCGATGCATAAATTTCCACACAATCCTCTGAAGAGAACGATGCTATTTATAATACAAAAAAGATGCCTTTCTAAAACGCTGTTAACGCTTTAGCTAAAGTCTGCCTGGGAGCTGAGCTCACACTTTGACACATGAGGCATGTACCTGCAGCGGCTACCTTCATTTATCAGCTCTCCGATAAGATGTAAACTTATACACTCTGTTGAACAAAACAAAAAAGAAAAAACGCCCGGCTGCACCACTGGCAGCACCGCACGGCACAAAAGCAAAAGTAGAGCATTCCAAAATGTTCTCTCTTCGGTGGCTTAAGGAAAACATCTGGACAACCCGCCCCCCCCCCCCCCCCCCCCCAACACACACATGCTGTTGGACGCCTGCATTATTTCAGCTGCTTGAATTAAACATTACTCGTGGTTTCACATGTGGAAATGGCCCATGTCTGTGACACGGGGAGTCGGGGAACAAAGCTGGATTTCAGCCATCCTGCAAAAAAAAACCTCATGGGTAGAGTTGCCTCCCGACGACCTTCCGGGGAACATTTCACAGTGAGCTGAGCAGCGCTGAGGGCCGCTTGGTCCGCTGCCAACTACGCAATAGAATTGTGACGAATGTGCCATTTCTGCCCCCTAATCCACTGGCATCATGCCACCGAGCCGTCATTAATCCACTGCGCTGGCACTTAAGCACACCTAACTCTATTTCAGCCATCTTTAAATTCAACGTACGAGAAAAGAAGCATCGTCATTATTTACAGCAGGGTTGATAGATGGTCACAGAAATCCTGCCCATATACACAGTCCCCAGTGTTAGAAGCATCCATCCTCTACTTAAAAGGGTTGTACACATCAGAGGGGGTTTTACAGTCGTGAGGAGTCCTGAACAGTTAGATAATATTTTCTGTGGCTCTGGAGGAGCTTTCCACGTCTGAAAAATACCAACCTTGGCTTTTAGTCGACAAATCTGTAACAGGAAACCTGTAGCACAAACTGGCACCGGGTTTGAAAGATATGGATACTCATGGATGTGGATATTGATATTATTGATTTGGAAAAGCAGCATCATTTGTATGTGCAGCGTGGGACCAGTCAGATTATCGACTCTGGCCTCTCTCAATGTAAAACATGTCATTTTAAGTGTGAGTCCACATGATTCCCCCTTAAAAAGTATTAATAACACTCAAAGTTTCAAAAGTGCAGTTTCTATTTTACTGGCAGAATGTCAGTTTTATCTGAAATCATTAATCATCAACTATTAGCGTTAATCTCTGCTATTACGTGATTTAAATATCTCACAATCTATTATGTTCTATAAGCTAATGACAGAGTTTGGAGGTATAAGGAGCTGTCAAAGTGGAGAATAAAGAACTGAATGTGAAGTTGCTTAAACTGACCGTGTGAGTACTTCAAAAATTGTATTTATTGCTGATTAATGGCGTTAATCTACTTTGCCAAGTGGCTTTTCACGGCTGAAAGCAGCAAAGATGTCGATGAGCACCACAGGGATCGAAGCGTTCAGGAGTCCAGGGCGTCCGTCAAGGGTCGATGGTAATTTGATGGCAGTTGTTGCAAAGGAGAAACTCTTCACTTCCACTTTCTCCTCCAATCGTTGGCCAGTTGAGCGGGGATTCGATCCGACAGCCCTCTGATTGCAAGCTCATTCCCTCACTGTCAGGGTATTGCCAACCTCTTGCCCTATTGTTACCGCTGTCACTGCTCAGGGGCGCGGCGTGGCAGCCTATCTGCCTACCGCTGATACACCGAGTCAGGTGTATTTACAGGTATTGATCAAATTTCTCTCCGGGACAAAGAGAGACTTCCGTGCATTTAGCCCTCTGTACATGGTCCTTCTCCCTCACTGCCTGTGTTTTTCACTTCTGCCAGTCGACTGCTGGTTCCGACAGTTATTCATGAGCCATCTGCTTGGAGTGGTGCTGTGTCAGATGCGCGTGAAACACAACCTCATCTGTCCCCCTGTTCGTCTTCTAATTGTGTCTTCGTCTACATGCTGAAGCCGACGCCCCCGCAACTCTCCGTGGTTTAAAGCCGAGGGATTCCAGCTTGAGTCGCTGGTCCATCATGTCCTAAATATCCTGTTTGATCTGATGTGTGCATCTTTATTTAAGACCATAGCATCTGGTTCATCAATGTTGTAAGGACGAGCAAGAATCTGCCTTCTCCTGCTCGTATGTGTGTGTGTGTGTGTGTGTGTGTGTGTGTGTGTGTGGTTGTGTTTGTTTTGCTTGTGTGTATGAGCCTTATTCTTGGCGTTCTTGGAAGTGGGTTGAAAATATGGCAGAGACATATATTTCCAATAATAAACCTTAAATCCACTTATTACTTAAGTCAATGGTAGATTAGTATTTATTCATAACAAACAGAATCACATCATATAGCTGAGACACTAATAGGAAATTACTTCAGGGTTGGAAAAGTACTTTGATTAGCCAATAAATAAACTTACTTGACCCAGAAGTAAGAATATTTGTGCTGAAAACCAAGTAAAGGGAGGAAAGTACCTCTTTTCAACACTTTGCTCTTTGTGTCAGGGTAAATAATGTTTCTATAAAAGGGCCAATGTGGCTTTTTGATCACAACCTCTCCCGTGTGAATATTCCCCACCGACCAATTCCATCTGCAATTCAATGACTGCTCTTGAAAGTGAAGACCATTTCCTCTTCACAATAAAACTTTCTCCCCAGGCTCGGAAGGGGAAAAGAGGTTCAAAGTAAACTTAAATGGAATATTCTCCCGGTCGGCCACGACAAGGTAACCGATACTCTGCGGTTTCTCATACACTCGACACACAAGTGAAAGTAGAAGTAATGATTTTAGGAAGTACTTCAAAAAGTTAAAGCGCAGGGAAAGGGATTCATCAAGAGTAACATGAGTAGATGTAATTAGTTGCTTACATCCAGGGGAGCGCGGCATTAAACTACATTAAAGCCAAAAGAGAAGGCTCGATGAATCACTCTGGATTTGAGAATATCAACTTACTTTCCATTTTCCCTTTTGTTTAAACTTTGTAGCTCTTGACTGTCTCTGTTAGTTTCCTTTGATAAAATCTCTGGAGACATTTGTAATATGTTGTACTTATGGGAGAAAGGCTTTGGTAAAGAAATGATTATGGATTATGTCTCATCAGTGTTTGTTGGGAGTTAAGAGGGTTACAGACAAAATCTACCGGACTAATTACCACAAAACAAGGTGGGTCCGCTTTGGTGCAGTTCCGGGTCAGGGAGATCATCCAGGAAATTGTATTTGTTTCTTTCTTCAACATTATGAGATAGCGAGTTTTTAACATTTTCAAATTGAGTGCAGATCCAAATAAAAATCGGAATGTAGTGAATAATATGATGTTTTAAAAGAGGACTGTTGTGCTTTGACTTATTGCTTTTAGAATTTTGTCAATTCTAATCACCAACCTGGGGCCTGAGCGAGGCTATTCTGGTTGAGTGTGATTGAGGAGCGTTTAACTGAGCCACTACCTGCCTGTTTAGGCATTTCACTGCTAGCCGGTAGCTCGGTAGCCAGATTGACCACATGTCATATTTGTTTTTTAGTGGGGAATGGTGATGTGCACCAGATGGGAGAGCAGACGGGAGCAGAATAGTCAGGAATTGATGATAGGCTTGAGAGAGGAAACAAATAAACAAATTCAACATGAACCAAAAACTGCAATATAATGCCCTCACCAGCCTGTCCAGCAAAGGTACACAGCAACTACCACGTTATTGTCAAAATGGAATAATTGCCCACTATTGCTCCCAGAATGCAACGCCATTTAAAGCTGCATGAGCTGAAATTTAGGGATTCATACCACTGTCACGTCCTGGAAAGTTTGTCTGAGTTATTCATTTCAACATGATATAAAAACAATTTACGTATGCATGGATGGATTCACAGCAGAGACACGACCTTACAGAGAGGGGATCATGGCTACATTGAATGCAGGCCCGCCTCTGAGCAGCACAATAATGCATGATTTCAGAAAGGGGCCAGGAGGTCCCTCTGGAGAAACAACGTGATTCATCTGTGACAGAGACATCACTACCACTCTGGGCCGAGGGGATGAGACTGTCATGTTAGCCGTCCCCGCCCGATCCCCAGCCCTTCAAAGTAAAGCCACCGTGATGAATCGGAGGTCCTTCGAATGTGCTGTCCCTACTTGCCCTCTGTGTTCTCTTCGGCTTTCAGGGCACGAGGACGGGTTTAAATGCACGTTGAGTTTTCACAAAAGTTTTGTTTTGAAGTCCAAACAAGCACAGAGGCAGGTCAAGTGATGAGCGGAAACATAAACGGAACAAAGCGATGTGCACCCACTCAAAACACTCTCAGTTTTGTGCATCTGTGTCCTGCAGTTATTACAAAATGCACCGATACCAATTTTTCTGGACATAAGCTGCAGTTGGCTGATATCAGTTATCTTCAACACGGACCGCTTTCAGTCCCAACAGGTGTCTCTAGATTTTTTAATTTTCCTTTTTTGACCACGGGACAAAACTTTCCTGAAACACCCTTGTAATGAAATTCCTTTCAGTGGATTGTTAAACAGGTTTCACAGCAGGTCTTGCAGATTGTCAAGCCTGAAGCTGGATGAATAAAAATCATATCCTCACCTTCATGGCACCAGCAAGGGACACCAAGAGGCCAATATCCAATTTTTGGTTGAGTACCAATATAACGCCCAATTTAATGCCCTAACCAGCCTGTCCGCAGCTATATCATACGAGTTCGGAGGATTTGTTTTGACAGCCAATTTAATTACACAAGCAAGGACGCTACATCACCAAAGAGTATTGGTCGTATGCCATTCTCCAAGCTGCAGTATTGCATTTTGTCAGCCTCTCAATGTAAATAGAAGGGCTTGTCCTGGAGGAGAGAGGGGGGGGTTAAATGATGTGCTGTACTCAAAGCTGAAGGGGCCACAGTGTCAGTCAGGAGGAAACAAAGAGGCTTGTCTGCTCTTAAACAGAGCGATGATTGCTATTGTACAATAATATAGCTCTCAAAGGAGAGGCCACTGGCAGGGTCTGACACTGGAAGGCAGTGCTCGGAGCCATGTTTTGACACAGCAGATAGCGGAAGATTAAGTGCTGAAACCAAAGCTGGCATAAGACGATAAGGAACGGATTTCTTTTTTTTTCTTCTCCCGCCTCACAACCTTGTACTTTAAGATATTAAAGTTTCTGTCAACAGCTATTAGGACAAACGGCCAAACCTGAGTTGCTTTTGGTTTAATCTTCGCTATGTGCTTTAGATCTGAAAGCAAAGACAACAAAGTAGCGCTGAAAATAAAAGTGCACGACCCAGCGTTGTCTGCTGCCAAATCGATAGCGTGAACACAATTCTCACGTCAGCTGTATATGCTGTAGATACAGGACGAGTCTCCAGAGTGGAAGGTGAGAGGTCTCACTGTGGAGCCAAGCAGAGGTTACTCAGAAATGTGATAATGACAGAGTGGAATCGTAGAGAGAATCCAGATTGATGTTTGCAACGCACTGTATGGTAATGCAATCAGCCCGGTGCAGATGTGAAGGCTGCTGTTAGAGAGCAGAAAATAATTGGGATAGAGCTGATGACATTGTGGGTCTCGTGGTGTCATTCAGCAGATGCTAACAAAGACAAGACCTATTATGCCGAGAGCTGAGGAAACCGGGCTTTGACATGCAACGCGTGGATGGAAATAGCCTGTTAATGAATAGACAGCAGAGGAGGGGGAGAATGAAGATGGCAGAGGAGATACGCCAAGCGTGCTGTGCGATAAAATATTGCTATTGTTAGGCAGTGCTGAGGGAAAAGTGCTACGATGCAGAAAGAGGGGAAAGTCTTGACAGCTTTCCGGTGGCAGTCTGACGGCTGAGCAGGGAGATTGGAGGGAAAGTGCAGCAGAGGGATGCTGTCAGGCCACACCAGTGCTCCGTTTAACAAGGTCCAGAGATGAGCTGCACCGAAACATATTGCAGGGGAATGAGGGGAGGGAGAGTTGGGATGGAGGACGGGCTGAGTAAGGCTCATGCATTTTTCCAGGCACTCACTGTACCTGTCATGCCCGCGAGTCTGGGATTCCTCACATGTGCATGAGAGCAGAGATTGGAAATCCTCAGCAAGGACAAGAGCTGCAGAGGATTTGGAGATTTGGAGGTGTACCTGCAGTTTTATGCTGATACCAGACATTCCTGTGACACTGACACTTGCATCTCTATGTGAAGGAATGAGCCCAAGTTGCTGCTCTTCATTCCGCTGCACCCACAGCAGTGTAATGTCAGAAGTGATACTTCACATGTAGCGATCCAGCCCATTTCACTTGTGATATCAGAAAGCTGATATGAACCATGGACAGATGACAGGGAGAAATAATTAATGTGAGCAAATGCGGAATACGCCTTATTTCAAACATGGACGCCTTGAGGGCAGGAATCCTACAAGCCTTGCTCTGAGTGCTACCACACCTCTTGTATATCTCAACTTCATGCTGCACTTAGGAAAAAACGCTTCAGTCTTGACTGTGCAGTGGAAACTCTAGCAGAGCCTCTGTAGCCCTCTTTCCACCCCGCCCCAGGCATCAATCTCTTAGCCTGGCATGAAAGCTTATCTCTCAGCGCCAGGCTAAATGTCAACCTCAGGAACGCTGAAACACCATTAGTTATGTTCGCCCTATTAGTGCAAGCTAATTCCACATAAAAGCCACCCACCCAATTTTAATTGAGTCTGCTTCTACAGAGCTCTCCTTGGCTGTTTTGGACTTCCTGTCAGCAGAGAACGCTGGGGGAGGAGATACATCCCCAAATCCCCCCCAAAAAACATCTCTGTTAAAAGACATGCTGAATCACTGTGAAGATATTATTTTGTAATGCTCTTAAATTTACACTTGATGTAAGGGAATGTTAGCATATGTGCAGTGTCAATTTGTATAGCTGTTCCCACATACTTTATATCAGGCTAACTATTGTGATTTTACATATTGTTACACATTTGTGTGTAAGAACTATACAAATTGTGACTCAGCATTCACCAACTTACCAGCTTCTCTTGTTTTCTGTCTCTTCAGGGGGGCGACTTCTGTTTCTGGTGATGTGGCTGCACCTTGTGCCTCAAACTGACAGCTGCCCTGCCAAGTGTGTTTGCTACAGTGAGCCCAGGCCCACAGTGGCCTGCCAGCAACAAGGGCTGTTTTCCATCCCCACTGAGATCCCCGGCCGGAGCCAGCGGATATTCCTCCAGACCAACAAGCTAACGGTGGTGCGATCCACCAGCTTCAGCTCTTGCCACAATCTCACTGTCCTCTGGATGTACTCCAACAACATCAGCTACATTGAGGCTGGGGCCTTCTATGGCCTGGAAAAACTGGAGGAACTGGACATAGGAGACAACAGCAACCTCCGCACCATCAGCCCTACAGCCTTTCGGGGCTTAACTAAGCTGCACACCCTCCACCTGCACAGGTGTGGCCTGTCAGAGCTCCCTATTGGGGTTTTCCGAGGAATGTTCTCCCTACAGTACCTTTACCTGCAGGATAATAACATTCTTACCCTGCACGATGACACTTTTCTGGACCTTGCCAACCTCACTTATCTCTACCTGCACAATAACAAGATCAAGATAGTAACGGACAACATGTTACGAGGCTTAATCAATCTGGATAGGCTACTACTACATGAGAATCGGGTTATCTTTGTCCAACCCAGGGCTTTTACTGATCTTGGTAAGCTGAAATCCCTGTTCTTGTTTTTTAACAATCTTACCATCCTGTCAGGGGAGACCATGGACCCTCTGGTGTCCCTCCAGTATTTGCGTTTAAATGGTAACCAGTGGATCTGCGACTGCCGGGCGAGGACCTTGTGGGACTGGTTCAAACGTTTCAAAGGTTCCAGCTCTGAGTTGGAGTGCAACGTTCCCGATTTCCTGGCAGGAAAAGACTTGAAACGTCTGAAAAGTGAGGACTTGGAGGGGTGTGTGGAAATGCCTCAAATCCAGACCAGTCTCTTCAGCTCCAAGGCACAGTCTGGGAAATTCCCCTCCACTGAAAATCCTCTGGGAGAAACCATTCCCAGGTGTTGTCTCGGAGATAACGACAAGTCCTCTATCCTGTCTGGCAAGAGCCGCCAAATCACTAACAACCCCCTGAAGGAAAAGGAGAACATGTCCAAGACTAAATATAAAGAGCCAGAACGAACAAAAAATGAGACCCAGAACAAGCAGAATGATGGTCCGCTGGGAACCTTGTCCAACACCCTGGACGAGTCCTTGGAAAATCTAAACCCAGAGCTCATAGACAATACGGAATCATCTACAGCGTCGAATAAAAAGAAAAAGAAGTGTTCCAAAAAGCCAAAGTCAGACACCCACTGCATCAAGGGCCGGGGCGCCACTTTACAAGTTCTTCACTTTCTCTTCATTCCCGCGATCTGGATATCTCTAGCCATGTCTTAGGACTCCCGATCTCGCTCTGAAGACAGGACTCAAGATTGTTGATGCTCATGACAATGATACGAAAGATGCAGTGACATCTACAACAGGCAGTGACTGAAAAGCAAGGAGTCTTGATGGCCCGTCGCGGGTGAGGACAAATGAATAACAAAGACGCTAGAGTACATTTAACAAAATGGATGCCTTTACAGAACACTACAGATCCAATGTATATAATGAATTGGTGCCCAAAATTGTTTGTTCTCTATGTACTTTACTGTACCGTGTCTAAGCTACACTTTTTCGGAGACTCCTCCCTTTCTCCCTCCCAAAAGCTTTTGCTGCTTAGACAGAACACCGTACGACTAAAAGAGGAAAAAAAAAAAAAAAGAGGAAACAAAAAAAATACAAGTATAGGAAAACAGAGCGCACACAAAGAATGTTGGGTCGGTTTAATGAACATAAACGATCTCCCCCCCTCCCCATTATTTATTCAAAGTGATGCATTTGTTGGGTAATGTTATGTTTTTTATGTTTATAAAAACAAATGTTTTACCTCCCCCAGTTTCAGTTCTATTTTCATGACAGAAAGGGTACATGGGGAGCATTTACTGAATTAAATGCTGTTGGTTTGTTTATGGAGATTGCAAAAGGAACCATAGATATGCATTTTATTTTACTTGTGTACAAGTATGAATATATTATGAATAAAAGTTCTTATTTCGTAGATCATGTTGATTTTGTGTGATATTTTGGAGGAAGACGTGGACTTAACAGCTTCTCAGTTGGGAATTTTTGCAGCAGATTTAACGGTTGGGGTTATAAAGGATATTGCTTTTTCAGTTTTTCTATCCTCTTGTGAGTTATTATTTTCATTTCGGGTATGTAGAAATTCCCGTGTTGGCCGTGTTTTAATGGAAGGGGGGGCCTTAAAGAGACAGGTGCTAAAACCAAGTGTTTCAGACAGAGGCTGCAAAGAGGAGCAGCAGCAATGGACAGACAGTAGGAGGAAAGCTGAGAGCATGTAAACCTTTTTCTGTCATAACACAAAATATTAGAATTACAAACCCGAAGAGATGTAAAATGTACCATATATTGTACCATATATAATATACCATTACATTTTTTACACACCTAAAAAATGTCTGTTAGTATCACATTACTGATTAATGAAAACAATAATTGGTTGCTGCCTAAGAACCTCATGAAAACGACACCTTGAGTTAGTTCTGCTAATATCCGCAGCTCATCAGGATCCATCCTTTGCTGGTGAACTGTTTTAATGAGGTGAGGAAAAACTGCATTTGAGGGAGACTTTTAATTTTAACACTGCGAAATTGCTCTAAATAATTACCAACATGCACCTGAGTTTAATTATATTGTGTCCCTCTCACCACATAAAGGGCCACATAACATTCCTCCTCCTAAGCAGATGGTGGACCCACTGTGGCGTGCTAATTTTTTTCGGGGATTCTTAGGAGAGTGATGACCGACTGTTTTGTCAAATCTGGCCTCCGTCCAAACCTCAGGCTTTCAGGTTCTGTTTGTTTTCTCCACGCAGCCTCTTCAGGATGATGGCATCGCAAAGCTTGAGATACTGCAGAGAAAACCTGCGTGAGCTCAGAGGGAGTGAAAGAAGGAGCAGAAAGAAAATTAACCTTCCATCGATACACATTTTTGAACTTCTCCCCTCTGACTTTTCTACATTCAATTTACATTATTACATTACATGTCATTTAGCTTTCTACAGTTGCAGCCACCTGTTCCGACTTTGATGTTAAATTGGTCAGGAAACCGTTGGGTTTAAGAAGAACTCACATGGGAATTAAATGAACCGGGCTCTGTTTTATTTTCAGCAGTTTCAGCCTCTTTTCTCTGTACAACCTCCTCAGGCTTTGTGGAAGATCAAACAAAATCAATGAGTATGTGGTAATATGCAATTTAAAACAAGGTCAACATCAACAACCAGCCACGCAGTTTATATTTATATTTTCATATTTAAGCGACTGTTGCGCAGGCAGCACGATGACGTTGAAATGAAGTGCCCCAGGCAGCTCCACAACATTCAGCATACCATTAGACCTAGTTATGTATATTACAAACACTGCCACACTCCCTCATCATTTTTGAGTGAATTATTAAACAATGTATGAAAATGCTGGGGCAATATTCAAAAAACTGACTCCTCGCATCACAACCTTGACATTGAGAGCTTTAGAAAGACCCTCAAGGCATCATATTGAGCACTGTGTTGCTTTCTCCGCATGAAAAATGCAGTTTAAACCCCTTGGATTTAAAATAATTGGAGCCTTAAAATGTCACCTTGTCATAGGGAGAGATGTCTGAGTTAGGTCTAAGCAGCGCCGAGTCCACGGGCCGGAATAATAATAATATTCTGCGGCAAATTAAGTCCAGATCTTGTCAGCATCCCCTCAGTTTATCTTGCACAAAGTGAAAGGATTAGAAGTCGGGGTCTCCAAATCCTCGGAGCTTTGCATCGGCATCGATTAACCCTGGAAAGTAAGAGGACAGAAAGGGACCTGAGGAGATATTGATCTTGGTTAGGAATCAACAAGATGCCCCCCCTCAACCAACCGAGGCCTGTTACACAAGCCAATGGGAGCTGAGAGGATGTCAGTGAATGTGTTTGATTCAGAAAAACCTCTTCGATAGATTTACCTTGGCATCATGAGATAGCACAGCTCCATGCAGATGTTAAAACAGTGTTAATACGGGCCAGGGATGTGAAGGAGAATACAGCACATCTGTTTAAACTGAGATAAAAAATAGCTTCACTACAGATCCGTTAATTTTCATTATTACTTTACTACACATTTCTTTAGACACCAACAACCTTGCAGAAAGATTACAACCATTACTGCCATCACAAGTTTGTACGTAGTTAGTTTTCTATTTCTATGCTACTCCTTGACCCCAGTTTTTTAATCAATCAAACTTTATTCATTTAGCACCCTTCAGACAAATCAATTGCAGTTAAAGTTCTCTACAAGCCATTGACAAAATGTTATAAAAGTTAAAATTAGTCAGTTCAGAGGCTAATGCACTAATACATTATAAAATATTACAAAGTAAATTGGAATTAAAAAGTCAAACAAGACAGAATAAATACTGGTAAGATAGTCAAATGTATTTATAATATGAATAATAATTTATGATAATAGATAAACAATTGTAAAATCAAAAATTGCCATAAAATTATAAAACAATACATGAAAGCCGGACTAAAATGTCCCAGATGAGATATCCATTATGCCTTTAAAGTCAAAACCACCGTCAACGGCTGGTAATGGATCCTTAAGTGAGCCCGTTATTCTCCAGTCATGCAGCTATATAAAACATTTATTAATAGGGGAATGTAGGAAAATAATGGTTGTGGTCATAATTGCTGCTTTAGAGTTCGGTTTTCTCTGTTTCCGCAGGTCTGCTCTAAATATAAAAAATATGTATTGGTGGAAGGTTGTGTCCTTGGAAAACAACGCACACATTTTGTCATGCCACGTGTCATTCTTCCTTGCAATGTGCGTTTTTCTCTTTATTTTGAAGGAATCACTGCGGCTGTGTTTGAATGGAAATCACAGTTTATAGCTGCTGCAAACATTGAACCCAATCAAGTGCACTGGAAGGATTCACCGATTTTGCTGTGTGATACAAGTCGTTATCCTGGATTTCTACTTAAAAGGAAAATATTATGAAGTGTCTTGACTTCACGAGGAGCACACTTTTAAATTAGCTTGATCATATTTAGCACTTCCACGGTGGCAAAACACGAGGCTGGCGGAACTGAGACTTTGAAGAAGAGGCTCACGCTGAGAGGAAGCTGCAGTTCCTCCTAGCATGAATACAATTTGGAGCATTTGGCAAAGAAACAGGGATCCACCTTCACGAGTACATCATAACTCATTCACACGTTGGAGTACATACTTTCCCACTACATTCACACATGATAATTTGATTTCATGGTCCCTCTCCAGCGTCCTCTTATCTCTTTACTCTCGGCACATTCCTGGTTTTCAAGGGCAGCTCTCTGCGGATATTCCCGTGTGATTGCTTTTAACAGCACTTTATATCTTTGGTAATACTCCAGAAACGTGGCTCTGTGAGGTAGTGGTCCAAATCAAATGTGCAAACATGGCTATGGGTAACATATGTACATGTATGAATATCCCAAAAGTACAGAAGCACAGACTAACAGGCATAGTGATAATAGATATTTTAGCGCTCTGGATGCCCTCAAATCAAGACAATACGTTAATTGACATTTTGAGTTGAAGAATTTCAAAAGGAGTCATTGTTGTACATTGTTTCGATAAAACTGTTTTCCTCGTTCCTGCTTAGATTGGATGGTGTGTCCCCCTTTAACTCCTCACCCCTGCCAATGCTACTAAACTCCCTTATTAACTCAACCCACTCAGTCGTTTGAAGTTTCCTCAAACTGTTGACGACCGGTGTGAACACGTCCGCCTACGCAGACACCAGATGCTATGCGAGTGAAACATGCAGATCCATTGTCTTTGTTCGTGTCCCTTTAGGAGGACACGCAGCTCGTCAGGTTTGCAGATGACAGTGAAATGCGTGGACAGCTTGGGCCACATAATGGACCAGAGTACCGAAACAAGGTCGACAAGAAGTACCGGATATGGATTGAGTGGTTGGTTCAACGTCCCGATACAGATACGTCAGATCTGGAGGAGGAAAAGACTCCATGTCCATTCTGTGGCTGCAAGCTCCCACAGAACGAGCTGCAGTGTTATTCCTGCAAGAACAACGTGCCCTATTGCATCGCCACGTGTCGTCACATGCTGAAGGAAGACTGGTCAGTGTCCTCGCTGTGAATTCCCTGCTCTCTACTCGGAGTTCACTCGGTTGTTGGAGACGGAGGGTGTGTGTCCGATGTGCTCAGAGACTGTGAGGGTCAAACAGCTGTTCCCAATGTGTTCACCTGAAATTACCGTCATCTCTTACAAACAGGGACATGCACACAGGTATAAAAGAAATTACAAAAGCCGGCATGGAAAACAAGAAATAAAATGATCAGTTCAACCCCCGTTGCAGGCCTGTTTACTGTGTTCTTCTGCGCCCAATAAGGGCTACTCACAACCACAATCTATGAATTAGATTCATAAATTGATGAATACATTATGAAATTACTCAATAAACAAATAAAAGATTCAAACTCAGTTGAAGTGTCATTTATTCAGTATTTCATTAAAACAAGAAAGGCAACCAGACAGGGATGGGCATTTCACTTATTCCTGTGAACTCACTGATGGCTGCTGACAGGGCCGTGAAGGGGGGGGGGGGGGGGGGGGGGGGGTCTGTGGAGATTGGTGAGAAAGCCGAAATGTCACAGAAATAACAAACTCAAACATTTCTATTCAGTAGAAAAATGACCCGCCTTCAATTCTTAATGCAAATTCTAGCAGACGCTCCGTGTCTCCTCCAGAAAACACCAACCTTTGATCATAAGTAATGAGGCACCCTTTTTTTTTTTTTACAGCTTCAGCGAATGTGACTAAAATATTTGAGTTCATGGCTCGAGGCGAAAGCTTATGAGAGAAAGTTTAGACCGTTCACTGCAGAGGAGTCCCAGACTTCGACAGAGGGGCTGAAAGTGTTTGCCTTACGTTCTGCATACTAAACGCTCAAATGCTATCACACTCTTTCTCTATCAAATCTCACTTTACCCCCCCCACCCGCTGTCAATCTTTCTGTATTTATCTCTGTCAATCTCTGCTTGGTCCCCATCTTACTCACCTTCTGCCACCGACACATTCATGATTGGTCCTCGGAAAGTCTCTTTGAATAAAGGATCAGCCGCTCAAATAAGTGTTGGATGTGTTTTCAGGCCGTGGAATATCTACATCTTTGGTAAATAATGCAAGGAGACAAAAAAAAAACTTTTAAAAGTGCAGTGAAGCCCTTTGAGAAATGTTTGATTTGTGAATGTGGGCTATAGAAATAATTATACATACAATTAAATCTAGAAATTTTGTTTCTTAGCTTCATCCACGCAGCTATTGAGGTAAGTACGTATTAAACTTTAAAAATAAGGCAATAACAAAAGACTGATGACATTGTGAACCAACGTTGAGTGGGTTAGTAACTCATATAAAGTCACAGTTTGATGCACTTTATCTCATTATTATTATTTTATTTGTTTATCAACTAATTTTAAAAAGTTCCATATAATAAGTGATGTTCGCTCAACAGTTTGCAAACTCTAATTAATTTCCATCTTTGATTTGAATCTTTTCATTGACCTTGGCCATCAAAACCATTTCTAACCTTGGATTTGATGGATTTGCTAAACTAGTCAGTGTAGATAAAAAACAGGTATAAAAAGTGATGTTGACTGAATTTTCTTTTCAGCTGCTCAAGGTCCTGGTGTTGAGCCTTCTGCCCCATTTGGCTTGACGACTTCCACCAATACCAGTGGCCTGTTGAGCTGGCACAAGAAGCATGACGGTATTTGTTTTAGTCCCTGAGGCCCAATCCAAAGGTCATTTCAGCAAGACCTTCCTGCCTGATCCGCTTTTAAACGCTGAGGATCATGATTCTATTTTTGCCATTAGTGCTATCATAGCATGAAACGCTGCTAAGAGATAATCTTAAAGCATTTTAGATGGAAGTGGACACGGGGAAAAAAATGCTTTCATGGCATCAGGAAGGTTTCAGGGTTATTACAATGTGTGATGTGCAGGATTTGTAAATTGAAAACATCCTCAAAGTACATCAATACTTATTTTTGGTTAGAATGACATCATTGTGACGTCCTTTGCCTGATGAGGACGGCCCCATCTCACTCTGGCTTTGTCATTTCCTTCTTTTTTGTCCACGATAAGTTTGTTATGAAACTACTGCGTGTCCTGGCCAGGAGGTGAGCTGTTTAATTCAGATGGGGATAATCTTGTGAACCATTTATGTGAGCTGAGCCGCTCATTATTTCTGAATCACCCCTGGATTTGGGAATGTAGAGTGGCAATTTGTTCTCAATCCTAATTCAGCCAAATTAATGCGGCACGTATGTCCGCGGCCAGGCCGGCACAGAGGGACACGCAGTTCCCACTAAAGCTGCAACTGGAGGCTGCAGAGCTTTCACTGTAGATTAGGCCGATATCCAATAGGATTTGGTCGCGTACACCTCACCGTGCAAACGGGTCCATCTAATGATCCAACTTAATATGATTAAAAAGAATAAAGCAATCCATATACACGTGTCCCTCTCTTTCTTTCTCTCTCTCTCTCACACACACATATTCCCACTGATCCATCATTGGACTGTTGAACTCAGTGTACACCACCAGTCATAAAAGGCTCTAAAACAAGGTCTGGTTTCCTAATTTATGTGCAAAAATACATCTGTAATTTTCCTATAAATGCTGTCAAGAGAGGACTTGTCAGTTCCCCACTTATCATGAATGGAACCTCTGCCTGAGTAGGATTGGTTCAGATACTCCAGACTGGAAAACCTGCACCCTTGGAGCCTTCACCAAACAAACCCTCCATGCTATCGATCACAATGTAGACGTCTCTGAGCGTTTTTCAATACTCGCATTCTCTGAGCCTCATAAGAATTGAACCCACGTCCTCAAATCTTTCCCCAAGTCAATTCCCAGAGGATCAAATTACCCACAACGTCCCAGCGAGTCCTCTGACATCCTGAGCCATTACTGCCGGACACCTCCGAGCTGTATTTCTTAGAACATCTGATTATTTGGGTTCTCTTGAACATGTGATTTTGAACATCTCCACTGTGGCCAAGCTGCTTTCGGGAACTAATGGGTTAGGCTTGTGCTGATATGTAATTAAATTAAATCAAATTACATTGGACTTCACAATTCAGACTATAATATAATACCCGAACCTCAAGCAAGTTGTTAAAAAGACACTTTACCAATATTACTTTGAAGCCTTTCAGAGTTTTCAAAAGGTTTGGGACCCCAAAATGTAGTTTGTTACTTCATGATTGAACCCAAGACTTTAAAGTTTAGGACTCATCTACACAAAGATATTTGAGTGTTTCCTTTTCACCGCAACTTTAAAATGATTGGTTCTTTTCCTTAAAAAAAATCTCTATAGTCCTGTGACCTCTGGAGCCATTTGTTTTTTCAGCTTCTGTCAAAAGATTAAAATTGGGGACATATATATATTTTGCATTCAGGGTGGCCAGGTGGAAGGACAATGGACTAACATGTTCACTCAGAAAGTGGTCTTTACCGAAAATCGAGATCTATTCATTTTTGGCGTTGCTACTTATCGTAAAAATCAGCATTTCTTACCATCAAGCATTAGTATTCATAAAGGGCAGACTGGTTGAGTATGACTGAGCCTTATCTCAGCTACCAATAGCGAGGGAAATGTGTTACTTCTCTGAAAATGTCACGCATTATCACTTCAAATAGGAGCACTGGATTGGAAAGGGGAGTCTTTTCACTGAAAACCAGCCACCATTCAAATCTGTAAGTTACTGGATGCAATATAACCACAGGACTCTGTTGGCACTGGCTCTCATGTTAATGTACTCTCCACAGCGGAGACGTCTTCTCGGGCAGAACATGCTCTTTACCGGGAGAGCTCGCCAACATTTCCTGATGTACCTCAGGGGCCGAGGAGTAGTGATGTCCAATTCTTTACACTTCCATGGCTCCAATTTTCACTCTCTAATGGAGTGAAACATGCCTCAGTACTAAGGAGTTGGAGAAAAAAAAAAGGGGGGGGGGGGGGGGGCTTCCATTTCCTGCAGCGCTGCACGGCTGTGGAATAGCAAATATCAATGGATTTTTCTCCTGTTGATTAACGATGAATAAGTCTATGAATAAATGACAATGTTCTTTTTAAATTTAGTTCATTTTGCGCTTTGTGAAATCCGGTTAACGTCATCATGAGCATTACTTTATTTCCTACGTAAACAAAAGAGCTCTGTCCCTCAAAAAAGAGTCAGGACACGTTTTATAATTGTATATTATTTTTTTTTTGATACATTTATCAACAGAGCTAGCTCTCAATTTTGCTCCAGCGTTACCAATAATCTCCCAGCACCTCGCAGCAGGGTGAATCTGTCCTGCTGTTCAATCCTGTAAATGTGACTGATTCCTTTTAATCTGCACCATTGTGCGCTCAGTCTTCGCTCCGGTTTCTCCTAAACGTCTCCATTCTTTGGTTTGCACAGAAGAAAGCAGAAAGAAAAATAGAGACAATAGAAAAATCGAGGGTGGAAGTGAGGGAACATATCGTTCTGTTTTTTTTGTTTCCTTCTTTTATTCCGGAGTGACTCCGGCTCAACCTCATCTCATTGGTCTGTTCCTGATCAAAAACCACTCTGCAGCTGATGTCATTAACCTGCCCACACAACCATACGCTCTCAATGGGGCCTTGCAAACCAGCAGGACGGAATGAGCTAACTCAGTTACAGCAACACATCAGGGTGTTTATTTCAAATCTACTTGCATATTTATTCAGATATTGCGTCGGTGTATAAACTGACTGGCCTGTGATGGGGGCGGGGGGCATTTGCCAAAATAGGACATTTGCCATCTACCAGCGATTACGGTGGAATCTATAGCCTTTTCACCACTGTCACCATTTATAATCCCCTCCTATGTTCCCTTATCTGATTGCGACCGCAGTCACAAGCCTCGCAGTGTGAGATTACAAACATCTGGCGGGTCATCTACTCTCAAGCTGTTGCGATAAACTAGGTCTTCTGGACGGCGACGGGGAAAATTTACTGCTGGAATATCTCACACGCCTGACGTCCTAATGCTTCGTCATTGAGATCCAGCACCTTAATGCCGTGCTGGTGTGGAGATGTGATTAAAAAGGGAGAGAGGTTTGTGTGTTGACGGATATGAAGGGTATCACATCACAGCCGTGGATTCTCCTCTGAGCTGCAGTTTCTCTTCGGGGCTATTGAATCTACTCGGGTGTCAAATGCTCGATCTGGACGGCATAAGTGACAAAGGAAAAGAAAATGATCCAAAATTGCCTCAGGGTTGTAAAATAGAACTATTGATTAGTGTTGATAGGGAGACTTGTATGCAAATCTTGAAGTTTCTAGTCTATATGGAGCCAATATCCTCTTCAGATCAAACAGCTGTTGAATCCCGTCCAGCACATCTGACACACAGGGTTCTGGCAAAAGATCAAACCAGACACCAAAAGTTTTTCAGACAGTTCTTGGGATGGGCTGTTATTGAAAGTTACAGAGACCAATAATAGAGTTTACATCACAGCTTGTGTGCAAAATATTATAATTTCTATCTCAATACTTCCCCCTTAGACTGGACATTCAGTTTTGTTTTCAGCCGTGCTGGGGACATGACTGAAGGGCTGGGAAATTTGGTGAGTTTCTAGTTTTATTTTCTGTTTTTGTGCGTATCTGTATGTTTTCCAGCCAGATTGTTGTGTATCTGTAGTTTTGCCTGTCCTGTTTTTATCTGCCAGCACATTGTGTTTGTTGCTGTGTGCTTCTTCTCTTAACGCTCTGTGCTCTGCTTGCTTACCTGTGTTTGGACTTTCAGACAGCCCTCTTGGAGTTTGGATTTCTGCCTTTGGATTTGTTTGCCTCACTGGACGGCTCTCCCTGCTGTTTAACGCTTGCCTGCCTCAACCCACCATAGGCCTTAAAGGTACACTGTGTAGAATTGAGTGACATCTAGTGGTGAAGTTGCATGTTGCAGCTGAATGCCCCTCACCTCACCCTACCCTTACACATATGAAAGAGAACATGTTGAAACCTTTAGTTCTTCATAAAAACTCAAACAGTGTTTAGAATGTCCAGTCTGCGCTACTGTAAAAAAAACATGCTTGCCTCCTTGAGAGGACCCACTCTGATGTAAATATAAAGTATTTAAATATAAAGCGTCCATTCTAGGGTAAAGAAAACTACAACTTATACATTTTAGATGAGACACACTAGCGAAAACATCACTAGGATTATTTTATATTCAATATCTGCCGATAGATCCCTTTCACTTCAATTCTAATAAAATAATCTCAGTTTTTAGGTCATTGCCTCAAGTGGATTTACAGATGCTGCCACAGGCATCCATCAATCAACTATAATAACTTATAAAGTCACTTATCTTAACTTATCCAGTCCCATCGCCTGGGACAACATTTTATTTTGGATTATGAAAAACCTCTTAATGACATTTGCATCAGTCTCAGCTTGACTTTGTGTGTAGTTCTAGTTTAGCAAATGTTAGCATCCCAACACTTTAAGTTAATATGGTATTTGTGAAAAAAAAAAACTACATCTGCTTAGTATCAATGGATGATTTATTCTGATCATGTGAGCGCTGCAAGGAGTTAAGTGCATAGTCTCATGCTCACGGTCCAAGTGCATTGAGGGCGTGTCACAATCCGTTTGTGGCAGTTTAACAATGAGGGAAAAAGGGTCTGTGTGCCAAAAGGGGGATATTTAACTATCATGGGTGAAGTTTGGGCAATGGAGCAATCACTGTGTCATCTGCAAAGAGAAAGAGGATCTCTAATTTCATGGAGGATTTACCAGATAGTAAGAGGAAAGGCTTTCACGCTGTCACTCACGAGCACATACCAAAGTGCAAAAAGCTGAACATGTGTGACCTGCATATTACCATCTTGATAACAAACCCTTAAAATAACAGGGAAATGTACAGTCAATTTCTGCTGCCTCCAGATAATAGGCCACTAGTGCATTTGCTATTGAATTACACTGGATGCACAATGGAAACAGTCGCCATCTGAATCTAGCAAAGACACTTCCATCACGCTTGGCACCACTCTATGCCCGATGTAAGATGGAGCCCCAAGTTTCTTTTCTTCCAACGAGTCAAACAAACATTTCCAGGGTGTGGAATACTTTGTTCCGGTTACATTATATTCACATCACACTCCGGGCTCCATGTCCAGCAAAATATTTTCTCATTGCCTCGAAAAGACCAAAGGGAAGTTGATTTGCATCACTAATTGTTTATCGTTTTAATTAGACACAATGACAAGCGAGCAGATGTCCAAGCAGCAACTGTGGCTTTGAGCAATTAATCATTTCCCGAGCACTAAATCTGACTCGTTTAATTCCATTTTCTGTCCACTTTCATCACAGCTTTAAAAGGACAGATGCACCGTAAACTGCCATTTTTTTACACTCCGGGTGTAGAAAGCTTTGACTCCATCGAAGCGAGTGGACTTCAATAAACACCTGAGATTAAAAAGATTATAACAACTTCATAGAAGACCGATTTTCACTAACACCAGAATATAACTCGAGTGCGGCAGGAAGGAAAACTTTCCACCTGCAAGGTCTCTATCAAGATGCCAGCGTTTCCTCGCAGTTAGCAAACACTGGGGGTGCAGATGCTCAGCCTTTAACCAGGGGAGGGGAAAGCAAAGGGTGGGCGAGGCCGAGACAATAAACAAATTGTGAATCATCCACGTCTCTATCATCCAAACCGTTCCTTCTGTTATTCTCGCCCCAGATCTAACAGCTGGTGGCACAAACAGGGAGAGAGAGAGAGAGTTTGTTTTGATGTTTGTGCAGAGTCGAGGCAATTTATTGGACAGGGATTTAGCGAAATCAGAATTCATTGCGAAAACTTTCTGATCCTGGAGGTTCAAGGGCTCTGGATAAACAAGACTGATTGTTTCAGAGGCATGCATATATTTCCCCTACTTTAGCCCAAGCTATTATACACAGACAGCTATGGTGCTATAAGCCCGACTCACATCAGAGGGATTTTGCAGAGAAAAAAATAAAACAGGGCTAGATCAATGGATTTTTTTATGCAAGGGAAGTAGGCATTGGGAGATATTGCTTCAAATAATAATAATAAAAAGACTAGAAACATGTAAAATATGATGTTAATACTCGAGTCCTGGTCTAACAATATGCATGATGGAATAGTTTTTCAGGGGCTGTCTTGTTTTCTGTCATCATGAACATTATTGACATGAGCCGACAGCAGAATGCGACTGAAATACTGAAAATGTTCAGAATATGTTAAAAATATCAGAGTTGTCCTCGTTTCAGTGACCTCAAAGTTCACAGAGGGGGGAAAAAAAAGCGTTTTTAATTATAGTGTGTGGGAGACTTGGAGCGGGAGAGTGTTGCCAGGCAAAATGCACAACATTTCACCACATACATGCATGTCTGAGGCAAAGAAACTAACTTAGCTCACATGAAGGGTTCGAGTTAGTACACAGACTTTGCACTGAGACTGAATATGCATCACAGGTCTTCATTTTTACAAAAACATCATATCAGAGATGTTTTAAAAAACGACATGTCTCAGCACCTTATGTTCCTAACTGTAAGTTGAAGGAGACTCTGTGAATGGGTTTGTTGATCAAAGACTTTAAAATTAGGAATAAATAATGCTTTTGGATTTTCCTGCACTCCGATACTTTCACACACATTTTTTAATACACTGTTGCATTTACTGACGACTATGGATAATTTGCTAGGTCGGTGCACTCCCTGTCAGAGACGCGTGTGGGAGGAGATAAATCATATTGATGTTGTGAGTTTGTTGTAATTTTAAATGTGGTTCCCAAATAAAGATCTAGAGCTGGGCCATGAATAAAAAAGTAAAGACTTTGAGGAAGTTGAACTTTCTCCTATCACCTAACGTGGATATCGAGCGAGGTGTGTGTCTCTTGGCAAATTGCAAAGTGGTTAGAGCAAACTTTGTGTGTCTGTGATGCTGACCAGAGTGTGTGTGTTCACTGCCTCCCATGAAAAGATTACCACAGAGCTCCACTTGTGGTAACCATAGAAACAGCTGCAGCCACAGCTGCTGCAGGCGAGCAACTCAATAATCTTGTTTTTTTACTTTTGATTATATTAATTTATTTTTGCATCACGGAAAAAGATAATGTAAACGAAAGGCATCTTTACATGTGAGCAGATGGTAAAATAATTAGAAATTCTGTGGCTAACCAACCGTAAAGTTTTAACTTCAGGAGCTTCAGAGTTTAAGTCGAGACCTAAACGTGACCTAATCGTTGTGACCAATATTGATAAGCTACAAAAATGCTGGGTTTAATGTTGCTTAATACAAATCAGTAATATGTTTTAGCAGTAGGAGAGAGAACTGAGTTCTCCCTAAACTGTGGATGCATCACTTTAAAAAACTACTGAAGAGGATATAGTGGCATCAAGCAGAGCTACTGACCCTTCCCCTCACCCTCCTCTTCCAAATACGAGAAGCTGTAGTGGCTGATTTAAGTGTCCAGCAAAAATGTGTTTGGTTTGTCCGTTCAGGGCTACTGTAGACACATGGCTGTGCAACATGGGGAACTCGGAGTATCGGACGTCTATGAAGGTCTAAATCTAAGGAAAAACTAAATACTGTGTTTTTACTTCCAGGTAATTAATTTAGCAGAGAGACAAACATTATGAATATTATAGGATTATCTATCGTACCCACTTAACCTTTAAAACACAGTAAGATTCAGTGTTTCTCTGTAAACGTGTGGATCTATGATGATGATGCTGCGTCACGTCTTATAGATATAATTTGAAGTGTGCATCGTTTTCATCCATATCTACTCATCCTCTGGTTCCCTGCCTCTGTCAGCACGTTGCTGTGTGTTCACCAGATCGGTGGAATATTGTGAAAAGCATTGGGACACTGTTGTTCCTGGTAAATCCATGATGACTGCTTATAATAGGACTTTTTTGGCAAAGAGAAATGCAGTTAAGAAGCAAAAGACCAATAGGAATGTGATGGATGTGTGACAGAGTTCAATCTTTATCATTCACTTGCTGCACTTCTGTATTAATAGTCAAAAACTTTATGGACGTCCACAACATTTCCTACACCTACAAACCTTTTGAGCATTTCCTTACCTTGGACATTTTCTTATTCTGGCTATAACATCCTACAATGGTTGCGTGGGACTCCTCTTCTATTCAGTTCCTCTGCCAGCTCTATATCGAATCTATGAGTGTGTTGTGAAAAACAAGCGAGTCCTCTCCTCCTCCCTGTGCTTCACTGAAGTACATCTATTTTCTGCAGCTGCTGATTAATGGGCTTGAGAACAAAATGTCATTATTAATAGCATCAGACAGATCTCAACCCCTGGGACGAGGGGCACAGTGGGACTTCCATCACACTTTGCCAAGCTACATCTACCACCTCAGTACACTGATGGAAACAAACCATGTGGATCCATGCACAACATCAACACCATGCATGCCATTCGAGATGGGATAAGTTTCCCTCATGAATTACCTGCTGCAGCATATTTACCTGCAGAAGCATCCAACAGTGTTTATATCACACTCTGGAAAATTCCTTTTCATCTGCAACCGTGCAAAAGTATAGTCCTGATGAGCTGATGTGTTTGCTGCATCTCATAGGTTTCATGTAAAGTTTGGGTTAAAGTTTTCCTATTTTGTGTCTCACTGCTTATGATTGACTGAGTTTAAATGACTGTGGCCCCTTATATACCACTCACATTGAACAGGAAGGAAATACACATCTTCAGACAGAGAGAGCATCATGTTATTGCTCCAGATTCCCATTAAACCGAGGACAGAGAGGCGTTTTTATGAAAACCAAATGGATGGCAGCTTAACTTGCACCTGGCAGAACATGAGTTTTTGATATTATTGCTTGAAGCACTGTCACAACACCACAGGGGGTTTTCAGGAGGAATTCATCAGCCTCGGAAGGTCATCTATGGAGGCATTCACCTTAAGAACCTCTCCTGGTGTAGAACACATTAAAGAGCGATGAGTTGCCACTCAGGGGATGAGATTCGCTGTTTCAGCTGGAAGCAGAATATGAAAACCCTTATGTCAGCACAAATGCAGACACAGTTTGACCCAAAGGAGACAAAAGAAATCTTAACAAATAAGGATGTTTTCCCATTTGGTTTGTCGGCTCTGACCTGAATCAGCTGATGAGTTTGTAAACTTGGGGTTTGGTTCTTTGCACATTAAAGAAAAATCCAAGTGACCTTAAATGCATCATGAAGAATGTGCACTTTTGTTCCGAAGTATCTGGGGCAGGAGCAAGAGGAAGAAGGAGCTTAATTTCCCATATAGTCAAAGGGAATCTGTCCACTAGCTTCTGCTACTAGCAGTAATACCACCACTACTACAGTCTGGCAGGGTCCAGAATGCTGGTAGTACTGCTGGTGTAGGACTGGCAGTTGGGCCGGATCATGTTCACATCATGGACCAACTACTCCAGAGTACTTTTAGGGCCTAAAAAATACCTCCTTTACAGGTCTCGATGCAGTTGTTTTGGTCTGCACGCACGTACAATTACTGCTTTCACACCTCCTTAAATGAAATACACCAGGGAGGAAATTCAAATTCTAGTACGATTTAACGACAACTACAACAGCATAAAAGCCTGCATCTACTTTTTGTCCCTAGACGTAAGCTAAAGTCTGTTTGTGAGTATAATATTCTGAACATCAGGCTGAGAGGACAAACGTCGCTGGCCTCCAAACAAGCATATTTTGAATTGCAAACACATTCACCTTCATTTCCATCCATCCATTCATCATCTAGAACGCTGAACATTTCAGCAGCCGGGGGGTGCGGGGTTCAATCTCATCTGACCTTGGACACATTCACCAGGATGTTTTTTTGTTTATTGTCAATTTCACTCATTAATTAAAAGGGGATTAATAGGTTATTAAACTGATTTAGCAAAGAGCCATGAATATCCATGAAACATATATAAAATGTAAGCTGAAAGGCACCAAATGGCTTTAATGTAGGTGAAAACATTGCAGGAGTGGATAGACTATAAAATATCCCAAAACACAAATCTTACTGCAGAGGATTTAACAATTATGTCACGTTTCTCCATAAAAATGATTCAACCTCTAAATGGCAAAAAGTGGCAGTGTAATGTGGTTTCATCATCACATCATCTCTGCTGCTTTTAAAACCACCACGTCACACGTCTCCCCTCTTTGCATCATTTAGGATCTGAATCCTGATTTCTGTTGTGTGGTGAGGCAGTGTTTACCGACCGCACCAAATGGCGTCTTGAAGAAAAACTCCCAGTGATGACAAGCAGAATACTGATATCTCCTTGTGGCTGGATGCAGATAAAAGTCATTAGGGGAGCTATCATATTGGAAAATTACTCCGGGACAATGGCTTCACGCTTCTTTGTGCTACACGCGCTCACAGAGTGACTGTTTTTGTGCGGTGAAAAGCGTTGTCAGTGCAGAATGTGAAGATTACCATCGTGCTTAAACTCGTTTTGCTTTGGCTCGTCCAGGAATGCACTGGGAGTTGCCAGAAATGCCACCTGGAACAGGGAGGCTTGTGTGATTATGGAAACAGTCGTGAGAAGCTGCCAGGTACTGCAGCAAGCGTCTCCCGCAGCATATTGTTATGAAACCTTATTTTATGCTGCTTCAAAAGGAGTGTCTCCATCCTGTTCAGCAGCAGCGTCTCCTCTCGCTCACTGGTTCACGGCTGAAACTTTTCCTCCATTTCTATTTCCTAGGTGTGTTCAGGAAATAGAAATGTCGCAGCTTTTCCTGTATGTTGAGAGAATAAATGTAATTACTTCATCCTGTATAATCAGAATGCATGAAGTTACATTTTTTATTTTCAAGGAATTAAATATAAATATATCACGAATAAGGAAATCAACTAGTGCACTGGTCACATTTACAAGATAGATTACCAGATTAAAGTTTAATACAGGTTTTGATCTTATTAATCACTATCAGTTGAAGATACCACCATTACTACTACTATTACTAGTACAACTACTATTGTTGACAAAATAGAGACAAAAAAATGATACTTTGAAGCAATGATCACAAAAACTCCAAAGTCAAAAATCTCGAATTCATTCTCCACCATGTTTTAAAGAATAAAACAAGTATTAGACCATTAAATAACATATGAACATCTCCTGTAAACACACTTCATTATATGGATTTGGAACGTTTGATGTATGGAAGTCCTATTGAAGTGAAGCCATTTGGCTCATTGAAAAAAAAAACTCATTAGCTAACTGCCTTGAAGAGATATTGCAATTGAAATTGACAAAGTTAAATAAAGAAAATCTGTGTATTTCAGGCACTCGTCTGAAACAAGACACGTTATGTAAGCAAGATACAACAAAATCTCAAAGTTGACTCGTCCATGAAAGAATAATGTCTTCGCCTGTAGAGTCTCTTCTTCAAACGCCACACAGTGAAATCCAGCAGTGCTGCACTCCTGAGCACTTTCTGCTCAGCCAATGACAACGTGACTTCATTTCACCTCAGCTACTCTCTGCAGTCGAGGATTCAGTACAGATCTCAATCCGGATGGAAGCTCCGGCCACTGATGAGTGGATCCACGAGAGTTTAGACGTTCCTGTAAAGATGACGCCGAACGTGGATGTTAGTGTCGTCTCCTTTGTCATGTCTTTGTGTGTCTGCTGTTTGAAAAGAGGTAAACAACAGCTGCAGGTGAAGAATATATAAAGATCCCTCCTTATAGATTGAAATCCTCCATGGACAGGCAAGTTTCATCACATTGAAATGTACAGAGAAAGAGACTTAGTGATAGAAATAAAGGGATGAACCTATTAATAAATAACTAGAAAATAACCATTTTATTTCGTTTTTATTTTTTTATGAAGGATATATTTCCACTCAGGCTCTACGATAATGTACTTTTTAAATAACTGGAAATTATTATAGAAGAACACATTTCATCTGGATCCAGATCTGCATCAAAATATAAAAAGAAAGTTTGAAGATACTTCATGAGTGAAGTTAAAATAATTGACATGGTAATGATAATCAGAAATGGTGATAATTCTGACTCTTGTGTCAATTTTTCAAGTTGTTTGAATATTGTGCCAAATCACGACCGGGATTTTTTCCAAGGTGAAACAAGCTTAACTCTAAAATGCAGAGAAAAGGAGACAGGACATTATTATTTTCTGTCAGAGTCAGAATAAACCTGAGATACTGGCAAACTGTCCTTTATTCTCCTGCCCACACTATACAACTATTATCAGGGTTTATTTCAAAAACACACAATCACAGCGCCCAGACCATTCCCAAGTCCCCCCCCCCCCCCCCCCCCCCCCTTCATTCCAGTTATCCTGTCAGGAGAGGCATCGACGAAATGCGTTTCCCTGACTTGTGAGAACGACCGGGGTATTTGATTTTAGCCACAGCCACGGAGGTAATCAGAGGGTGGAGAGGAGTGCACCACGGCAATTTCCGGAAAGGTCACCTTGCTAATGAGGAGCATTAGCCCTCTCACCAGCCACGGACAGGCCCAGAACCATTTTGTGGCTCAGAAACAAGCAGTGGCTGGCGGGTGCGGAGCCGGTGGAAAGGCAGCTTGTTCGGGTGATTTCTACCTGCGGGTTAACCATAGGCTGAGCCAACCTCAGAACAGGCAACAAAATGGATAATGACGGGTTTTGAGAGGCAGTTATCTTCCTCAGGCCTAATGTCTACTCTGTTCAAGGTAAATGTTCGGCTCCCTCCTCCATGTTGCCCGAATGTGAATATCCATTGAAGGTCCTTTTCTCTTCCTAAGAAATAAAAAACAAGATTCAATGACAAAACCAAGCGTTTGGTCTCATTCATCTGCAGAGAATCATTGATAAATGTTGTTTTTACTTTTACAGGCAGGGATCTTGTACTGCATGTACATGTAGCACCTTGTGGTTAAAGAATAAAGAGGTGGGGCAAGAACAGACCCTCAAACCATTCACATAAGAATAAACGGTCTATAGCCACAAGATCTCAGTCCCAGTTTGTTGCAGACACATTGAGATTAACACAAACAGGACAGATGGGTTTCAACTTTGTTCTTTACAAACAAAACCACAGGACAAAGCATCATTTGGAAGCTCTTTCTGTCCGAATCAAACACAACATGCAGAGAGGCGACCACAAGCGCAAGGTTCCTTCCAAGAATCGGTGACAATCTATAGAAAGGTGAGCCATCGCTGCCGGCATCATTAACGTGGAGAGAGAGTAAACCGAGAGTCAGCCCCTTCAAACTTGAGGGGCGATCGACGTGTAAACATTGCACCTGTCAGCTCATTACCGGGGCTTCAGTGTGGCAGCAGAGCCGTTCGCAGGATGGACGGCCGCTACCTGGCACCCTGGGTAAATACCTTGCCCTTCTGCTGTATTCCCAGGATTCATTATAGGCCAGCACACGAGGAGCTGCCAGGACTTACCTGTTTCATGACACTCTAAATCCTTTAACAGGGGCTTTAACATGTTGAATGAGACTAATATTGATCCAGGGGGGGGACGGAGGTTTGGGAGCCGGTAGCTGGGTGGAATCAAACCACTTAAGTACTCGAAGGAGACCTTTGGAAATCCAATCCCATTATCACCACCACCACCACCACCACCACCACAACGACCGGCTCACTAATAAAGTCATTTCTGCTTTGCAACCACAACAAGAGCACTTTCGAATGTCTGCTCATCACTCCTCCAGCGGCACAGCGAAGTTTTCAAATGACGCAGCCAAATAAAAAAAACAACCTAAAACTACCAAATCCCTGTAATTCTCAGACAGATAAGCTGCTTACTTTATCTGCAACAGAGCCGAGCGCAACCTGATGTAAGATTTCTCTTTTATTTACTATCCAGCTAATGAAGTGATTTAGCCGAGGAAAGGAGTCCCACCCCCCCAGTGCAACCTTTGCATCAGTGAAATGGTATATTTACCGTTTTGGCTACCGTGCTAATGTTAGGCCTTACATTTAGGTGACAAATGAGACTTTAAAACCAACCATAGCCTCAGGGGGATTAGAACATTTTCAATAAAAGGGTGTATCATATATTTTCTATAATTTTCTATAAAGAAGTGTCCAGTCTTATGGACTTAAATCAAAAAATAGATAATATCATTGTTTATCTGTACCATTAGCAATATGCAGAGCTCTCTTTGTTGATATATAATCCGTTCCACTGACATGGGGCTATTAAATATATTATCAATACAAATGTAACTTTCATTTTCTTCTTCACGAGAGGTGTACAGTGGCTGTGTGCACTCTCTGCCGCAGGCACGTCTTTATATCACCGAAGATCCATTTCCTGTTCTAAGAGTGCGGCGCTCCCGTGAGAATAAGGGAATCTTTTGTATCTGTGATTTATGAGGCGACAGTGTTTTGCCTTGAAGGGAAACTGACAAAGTTCTGCAATAATTGAGGTAAATGATGGTTTTGTCCCTTTTTAATTGATCATTTTTTACCCATAGTTCTTCGTGTGCACACCGTATATAATGTGAATGTCAGCAAGAAATGTCACAGGAAGGTGTTCTCATGTGCTTGCTTTGTGTAGAAGGGAACCGCTGATGCGTGCAGATAGCCGAGTGTAAATTGTCCTCGGTGAGATTATGAAGGTCTGAGTGCAATTTAGAATTAGACATGCATCAATTTCCAGTATAATTTGCTTTTATTGACAATTATTGGTCAATAAAAACTGCAACAAAAAAGAAAGTGAGGAAGAGTAGGAGAACTCATATCCACTGATCGGTCTGGAGCTGTTTTCGCAGATTAGAGCTGCTTACCCTTGACATCTCTGCGAGCAGTTGAACGCCGTCCAACCTCGAGGGGCATTATTCTGATTAGGAAATGATCAATGCTCTAAGAGAAGTTGTCCATATGCCACAGATCGTTAGCCAACGCTCCCCGTGTGAATAAATGTGCCAAGACATGCTTTAGAATCCATCACCCCTCCACTCTGTGGCGCTCCCTCTTCCTCTGGCCTTTGTACGGGGGGAGAGATACCTGGCATCCCAGGGTGTGAGAGAGCTTGTGGGATACACTCAAAGGGCGCTGGTTGATTCACGTCTTTGTCGAGCCTACACACATTGTTGTGTTACCTCTGACAGTCATATTCATGTCAGATTCATGCCACGGGCTTTAGACCACAATACCCCTCTCTGTCAAGTCACCACATCAAAATGATAAACACGCTTCATCTGTGCGTTACTCCACACAAGATAAACGTTGTGCAGTCACAGCCAGAGGAAGAAAGATTTAAAATCCACTGATGTTGCCAGAGTTATACATTTTAAAAAGGCACAGTGGCACTTACTCTGAAATGTGTGGAGGAGGTTTACAGCTCAACTGCTGGGTTCCAGATGAACAGGGTCAGATTGAGTTCAGGGTCCGAAGCGGCCCAGGGGTTGGATGGTTGGGACCAGTGATCAGCTTTGGCCAGAAAAACCTTAATATATATTAAAAAATGTTTTTTAGAAACCACCAGTTTAAAGGTCCAGTGTGTAAGGATTAGGTGAAAGGGATCGTTTTGCAGAAAATGATTATAAAATAAAATAAGTGATGTTTTCACTAGTGTGTTTCACCTAAATTGTACAAATTATTGTTTTCTTTATCCCAGAATGAGCCCTTTATATTTAAATACTTTATATTAACATCAACGTGGGTCTTCTCTATGGAGGCCGCCATGTTTTTTACAGTGGCCCAAACTGGACAAACTAAACCTTTTGAGTTTAATGACAATTGATGGTTTCCACTGGTTCTCTGTCATGTTTGGAACGTGAGGGTGAGGCGTGGGGTGTTCAGCTGCAACATGTAACTTCACCACTAGATGTCACTAAATTCTACACACTGAACCTTAAAGATTAAGGCATGGACTGGCTCCTCCCTGTATTTCAGACCCTTTGTCCCCCCCCGTGAGCCAGGACCAGCACGAGTCGTCTGGTAAGGCGTTGCTAGCCAAATCCAAAAATGTAGAGATTGGACGAGCAGAATCAGTTTCCTGTTATATCTCCATTTATTAGTTTTTACTCTTACTTTTATAACGTTTGCAGTAAATAGTGTTACTTATATTGAAAAGTGCTACACAAATGGCGTTATTATTATTAATCCTGCCTTTGGGTTGAGGAAAGTGTCTCAGATTCGGGGGGGGGGACTTTGGCTGACAGATCAATTTGACATTATATTAACGGCGGTTTCACAGGATTTGAAAAAGCAGCCTTTAATCCAACGTGTTACAAGGAGGGAAAGTGCAATGAGAAGCACAGCGTAAAAAAGAAATAAGTGTCACAGCAGAGAGGACGGAGGCAGAGAAGTTTAAGCCAGCCGATCGGTTCCCTGTGACAGAATGAGGTTGTTGCAAGATGAACTGTATAAATACCTACACAGCAAATTGTCCTGCACCCGGAGAGTGAGTGCACGCTATTGAAATTCCTTTCTAATGCAAATTGTGATCTTTTGTCATTCTAATTTAACAGAGATAAGCATTACAAAGTCTTTTCATTTACGATACAGTCGAGTCTCTTATGCCACAACAAGAACTGTTGATGTCAGGAGGCCGTGAGAAGTCTATGAGTTATCTCTTCAATCTATGCATCTATATTTTGAAACCTGTCTGTGATGGAAGAAGTTTTCAATGCTGTTTTTTAACTCTATTGTTTCCTCCTATTGTGATGTGTAAATATACCTTCTGGCCTCTGGAATTGTTTTCTTTTGACTCCTGTGTTTTGGGTCGTGCTCTAAACTAAGGAGTAATCTTCTGTATTCTCTTGATTTGATTCTGAGTTTAATGCAAATAACTCAGTGGCAAACTGACATTGACCTAACTTTGTCTTTTAATATGATTTTGACATAATCACTACTGTACCTTGCCTAACACATGTCCTCATTTATTTAAGGAATTTAAGACCATAAATCTATAGTTTGAATCCTAATCCCTATGACAATCTTGCATAATCACTATGTTATGTTTAAAATGGCTCAAATGATGGTAAGTACCATGAAATGATCAGTCCAACAATCAGATCTCATTTTATCTTTTCATTTCAGGTTTTCCATGCCTCCAAACTCTCCTTCCATAAAACCAGCAGCCAGCGTTGTTTAGCTCAAAGCTTTGATGAACCCACTTGAGACCTCGTGATGACAACCACACAGCAGACATGTTGACTAACAACCAAAAGTGCAAAACAGAAAGAAAGACACAATTCAGGCTTTTTTCTCAGCTACATTTAACTTTCATGAATGTAATAAGTTATTTTGGGGTGTGTTTACCACAGTACTATGTACATGAAACTTTAATTCTCCCAGCGTTTAACACATTGCAGTGTGGATTGAGACTTCATGCAGGTCCTTGCTCTAAAGTGGTGGATCTATTGATGATGATATGGTCGTCAGCTTGAGGCGTCATTATAGTAATTATGTGCATCTCTGCCCCTGTCAGATTGTGACTCACTATCTTCATGCCCATGAACAATTGTCTCAGCTTAATATGACATGGAATTGGTTTTTATTTGTTGTTCCAGTAAACTTGTGGTCTTCTTTTTTAAGGAAAATGTCACAAGGGCCACTTCATGTAGAGGCGGAGATCCCTGTCATTTTCAGCATCTTCACAGTGGTCACACACTGATTCAAGATCAGACTCGTAGAACAGAAGCTCAACTGCAGACGCATGTTAAATCAGCTAAAAGGTTTGTTTTCGCACCCTAACACAAAGAGACACAACATTTGCAAATTATACTTATAGGGAAGATGATGAAACTTGAATAAATGTGCTTGTTTGGTTTTAAACTCACAGCAACTGCCCTAAGTTCAGTTTAAAAAGAATTTTGACTTGAAGGCCCTAAACACTCTCCTTGTGTTTAATATGTGTGCAAAGTGAAAGAGTCTAAGAAGTCGTTCAGGGCCTTTTTATCTCACCTGTAGCTGATGAGGTCATGTGCTCCTCACTTCCTTTCCTCTGATTGGTCAATGCTGATTGTGAGTTGCCTTTTAAAGCCTCTGAAGTCACATGGTCTGTAAGTGGAGCCTGATGATGCTCTCAGACCTGAAGGGGGTGGGGGGTCAGTATTTAGACTAGTTTATTCCATCTCCTGTAGAATCTCTTTGAGTCCTTGTGCCCGTTGTTAATTTCAGTTTTCATGTTCAATCCCTCGTAGACATCACACAAGTCGTCGACTGAGGTTGGCTTTAACGTGAGAGGGACCAGAGGAGCTGTGAGAGGTTCATCCTGGATAATACGTCTGAAGCTCCCAGTTCCTCCTGTTGGGCCTCGGAGGAGTCTGTCCTCCAGCTGATACTTTTAATCATGATTTGATCTCAATAACTTCATTATCACATTTAACACATTATCTTCCTTTTTTAAATGTTCTCACTTTTGCTGATATCTCTTGTTTTTATGAATGTTCTCTTCTTCAGTTTCATCTAAACAAATGTGTTGCAACTCCATGGCTATGAAGGGACTGAAGCGTTTTATATTAGTGGATTAGATATTTTGGGGGGGTAAAACTTCATTAGCATTGTATTATTGTATCATGGCCAGTTAACCGCAGTAAAAATACACCGTAAAATAACAATATATGGACCCAGATGTACAACGTACTGTCAGTAGCTCTGTTTTAAACAGTGAAAACGTGTTACAGGGGCCGATCGTTCTTGAGACAACTCTTCAGATTCTACATCCCATATAAATTCTACACGCCGTATAAAACTGTGATGCTTCTGTTTATTGGTCCGCGGTGCCTGTAAATAATCCTGATCTCTGCTGGACCCGCTGGTTTATTCTTTAACAACATGGAATTCACAGCAGGTTCCGTCAGGTGCTTTTCACACTGATACAGATAAAGATAATGTTTATGCCAAAGTGAAATAAATTGAGGGAGGAGGCGTAAAAGCAAGTATAAATTGATTCCTTCAGTATCCACTCCTCTTTAAGTATATTTTCACTGGAAGAACTTTTGGCAACTTGCACCGTCTGGGTTTTTTCTCTCCCCCTCGTATTTTCTCAATTGAGTTGTCCAGAGGCCATGGCTGGAAAAAGTCTTCTGCCAACATTTCTGAATTACTGTCACTGTTTTTTGAAGCACTGATGTTATGATTCTGGTTGTTGGCTGGCTGGATAATAAAACTTCCTCCAATTCTCACTCCTCCTGCTGACAATACAGATTGTTCTCCAGAAATGTTCTGTAGTTTGCTGGAGTCATTTTTCATCCGCCTTCTAGGAGCTTCAACAGAAAGCTTCCCCATAGCGTTGAGTTTTCACCACCATGTTGTTTTGGTGATTGGAGTCTATCAAGCAATATGTCAGACTTGGAATTATATATCAGTTGGTAGTTAGGTTGATCTTATTTTATAATATCACAAAGTAACATCATGGTAAATTATGGGAAACCTGGAGAATTTCCATAAACGTTGTTCCAAAATCACAAAAAACTCTTTAAGTCATCTTTAATTTTGAGATTGTACATTTCAAGATTTCAAATTATTTCGATGTGTTCTATGAAAACCACTTGCTGGCAACATTATAACTTGACTTTCTGGAAAGCTCCTTGATTCGATGTCAAGAAACTGACCAGTCTGCACTTGGACCTCTCATAAACAGGTGTTGCAGGCAAGATAGGGCATTGCAAGGGACTTTATAAGTCTCTAGTAAAAAGTGAAGAGTGTGATTGATTAATCTTTAACGTTGTGACCCTCTGTTTTATTTAGTTGATACCAGGCCGACGTCTCTGGCTTCATCGTCATGCAAAGTGCGACTCGTCTCCCAGTTCATTGTGAGGCTATGTGCCATTCGCCTTTGGTTCTATATATAAAGGTTCAACTTTGGGGTGTCTTCAATATGCTCCGAGGGATTGAGGAGTTGTGTTGTCACATTGTCGTCGCTCCTCATAAAGTCGGAGAAACATGTGACAAGCAGAGTCACACATCATTCCCCCGACACGCTCCAGAGATGTGACAAGTATTCTGAAAAGTGCACTGTTTTATTTAGCTCGGCATGAACACGTTCGGGACTTATTTTGAAAGTTTTGTCAGACTCTTCAAACTCAGACTGGGGGGGGGGTCTTGTGCTTCCTAATCGCTCTATTTGAAAAGTAGTGATTGATGAGCAGACCGCTCGAGAACCTTTTGTTTTCTTGTGTAAATTAATTGGATGATTGCAAAGCAAAGTCGACTTTCATTGCATCAAATGTCAACATGTGCATATTTCAGTGACAGACACAACAGCTCCGGCACCTTGTTAGCATTTCAGGGCTGCACGTGCACACTTGGCACATTTACGACCTCGAGTGCCACTGATTGGAAGCTGATTGAATCGAGGCTGAACTGGATTCCGGTTCCTGCCGCTGTGGATCCTCTCCTCCTGCGTTTTTTAAATTGAATTTTCATCAAATTAGAGGAGAAGGTAGATGCCAGACCTGCGACTGTAGCTAAGCAGCTGTTCTAATCACAAAGCATATGCCCGTATAATTAGTGAGGCATGTTTATGTTTGTGCACAATGAGTGCCGACCTCATCTTTGACACGACTCCAAGATGTTAGGGGCATCCTATGCAATTTATGAGCCTTTGAAAAGTCTTCATATTTTATAGGCTGGAGAGAGAATTACTGTAAAACATATGTTACCAAACTGCTGTGATGTGTTTACAATGGAAGATGTTTGTAATAACAAACAGGAACTTCTGATTTATGTTCCATTTATGAAGCAGGTTTACAATGTTAGGCCTGGAAAAGCCTCTCTTCCTTCCCTGAGATTAATATTCTTTTCAAAAGTCGACCAGTTGAACTTTGTGGACAAAAAAAAAACAACAACAACAATTCTCCTTATTGCTAATACATGATAATTAACTTTATTTTTTATAGCACTTAGCAAAACATAGTTACAATCTGTTTTACATGGTTATAACTGGAATGGAATAATACTGAAATAAAACGTTTAAATGATCAAATATTCACGTGCAAGCCTCAGATCATCGATCAGCCATGGAGCCTTGACGGCAAAAAGCCTGGTCACCTTTAATCTTTTACTGCCCACGAGTGATGCATGTACTATGTTTATAAAACGGCTGTGGAATATCTTGAGACTCTGCTATACAGTGATGACGAGGGATATAATAGCAAGTGCGTCACCTTGAGTCACACAGTTTGATGTTAGTCTTCATTTGGCCTTATGCTGTAATACCAATAATCCCCTTCAAGGTATCAAGACAAGTCACATGGCTTAAATACGTGGATTTTTTTATAAATGAAGTCATATTTGTAGATGCAGATAAAGATGTTGAAATCAATCGATAGAGAAACCTTTTGATGGTTGTGTGTTGGAAGCAGAGACTGTACATATTTATACTGAGGACGAGTCAACACTTCCTGCCCCTATCCAGAAATCAAGCCCAGGATATCCCAGAAACAAAACACTGGCATCAAAGTTACCAGAAAAATACCAACACACATATATTAGTGTGATAACAACCTAAAATGACAGACAGACATGTTGACTTGTTAAATTTGGTCTCTTCCACTAACATGGATTCATGAACTATATTGCAGCCAACCACCAGGGGGCAATCAATTCACTTTTGGGGAGCTGTCATGTCGTCCATCTTAATTTACTCTGCAGCTGGAAGAGATGCTCATTATTCAGCTGCCGATGTTTGTTCACAACTTCGGAGTTGGCCACAGATCGTTTTGCTTTGATACGGCAGTTAAACCAGTGACAGCTCGGGGACATTTTTTAATGAAGCTCACTGTACCCCACCATTCATGTGCAATTACACAACAGTATGGCTTTGTTTACTCACTATTACCCGACGACACAGGAGGGGATGTTGTTTTTAAAAAGCCACACCATAAAAGAGCCAAAGTTTTCACCTCCCCGTGCGATGGAAGCCGCATGAGCCCGAGCTCGTGCCTTTTTTTTTCTATCGCCCGGTCAGTATTTGTCATCTTCTGCTTCCACAACATGTTATGAAATGTTGGACCAACATTAAGGAGAGTGCTTCATGTGTTGGCTCCGTGTCGGGCAGAGGCGGCCTCCTACTCGTCCCTGGAGGAAGCAGAGATGGGCCGAGACGCGAGGAGAGGATGCTTGAAACTGGATATAATGTTGTGATCTATTTAAAGTGTCCCCGCATGTGCTCGGCTACCAGGGATTGAATGTACAGCACCGGATGAAACCCACTCACGGTGCGAGCTCCACCTCGTTTCTCGAGCGAGGCCTGATTACCGAAGGATTTAGCGGTTGGGTGATCTGGCCGCCAACCAAACACATGCACAGCTGCAGCAAGTTAAACAGTGGATGAGCCGCCTGCAATTAAAACGTACATTAGTTCAGCGTGACGGTTCAGAGGCAGGCCTGACAAATGGTGCCCCGGTTTGGAAAAGGGTTTTTAAAAGTGAAGTGGTGATGTCTCAACACTACTAATGGGTATGCATATAAAAAAAGAACTCTTCTCTTAAGCCAGAGTTACATATTAATGTCTGCACTTTTAAATCTCGTGCTGTGTCTCAATTTGCATTCTTCAAGTCTGACACATGCTACTTTGAGTGCATAAGTGAATTCATGCAATTATCTCTACAGCTTCAATGGTTTCATCTAGGCCACATGACGGAAGGGAAAGCACACTAACTTTAGGTGAAGTCAGTGAAATGGACGATAGATATGTTTTGGTTGGCAGCAACTAAAGCTCCATGTGATCAGAAGCAGGATTTCCCTGTGGACTGGCACCAGTGAGATCATGAGATACTGCATCTAACTGTTCTAATGGGAGTCTCTGAACACAGACACAGTGTTGGTCTCCGGTGAGAGACGGCTCCTTTTGTTTTATAATGAAGTGACTGTTGTTTTCTGTTTTTTGATCCATCTGCTCACATATGAGTGGGTGGAAATAACTGATTATAAAAATGGATGTGAAATGAGAAAATTGAGTGAATCCTCAAATGATTTGACTAATTTAAAGCAGATTTGATTAAAGCGGTTGTGATGTAATGAAATGCAAAACCACGTCTCATCCTTTTCTGCTTCTTTACATTCATCGTTCAACCTTCACAACACAAAGCTGCCGTTTATCGTTTTAACAATTTTTGGTTTCTCCCGGTGTCCTTGTGTTACGTCAACCTTGTAATACACAATCAGCCTGAACAGCCAGGTCTGTCAGAACATGTATACTGCAGTGATGCCCCATGAATATATAGTTATATGACCATATAACAGAAAACTGAATATTTAATCTCATTCACATTCACTCAAACAACAGAGAGAACAATAACGAACAAGGTTTCTGGCTTTTGGAAAATTGCTCCTTTAGGTTTTGGTAATCAGGAGAAAACATATTTAATATTCTCACCAACACACATCAAAAAGTATTCCACATCACACTTCTACTACAAGTACTATTCCATAGATGCCAGGATGTGTTCAATCTTGTGGTAATCAATTGCAGTATCTGTTTGAAATCAGACTACACACAGTCAGAAACACAGCCTCTGATTGGTTGACAGCCTCAGCTCAATGCATTGTGGGATTGCCAGTTGGCATCTAACCACCAAACTAAAAACAACAGTAACTTTCTTTTAAAACACACAGAAATGGATGAAATAATCACAGAACACATCCAGTGTTGGATTTGTCATTTTGGATTTATGTCTCCTAAAACACAGCAATGTTCAAAGCTGGATTCAAAACATTCTGAAAAGTATACGATCCTGAAAAAATGATGTCTCTGGTGTGCATCTTCTGTGTACTATGTTCTTTGATCTCGTACACAACCTTTTGGAAGGGAAGTAGCCTCAAGGGTAAATAAAATAACTGAAAAATATGGAATCGGATGAAAATGATTCCAAAATACGGAGCTGATAAAAAACGCACGTGAATTGAAAGAAGCCTGGGTTGTCTTCCTCCACTCATCACTCACAACATCCGACTGGCAATCGTTATGACTTCCTGCCAAGTTGTCAATCAAAATCCACGCCCACACACACGTGTGGATGGAACTCTTGGAAACCCGGTTGCATGTTGCATGTCGTCACGTCGAGCGTCTGGGGCCAGAAGAAGAACTGCATGTTGTAAAGATGGTGAGATGTTCTGAAGGCAGACCGAGAATAGAATGAGTTAAAGAAATCAAACTATATAATCACTTAAGACGTAAATTTATGTTGAGAAGGCAATATGGATCCTGCTTCACAAGAACATCAATCAAACATCACCGGCCGCTAGACTTCAATCAATGTTGTCCAGTATTTCACTGATATCACTCAAAGAGGCAACATTCAAACGATTATTACAGTTAGTGTCAACAACAATAACATGTTTTGCACTTTTGTTAATTTAATTATTATTTTATTAAAGCATATACTTAGTTACTTATCTTTAATTTGGGAAATTTACATTTAGTATTGCGATTTTGTCATTTCAGAAAAGCTGTATGCCCAAGTTTCAATGCAACATTTGTGCCAACCTGAAAACTTCATACAAAGAAAATTGGAAACAAACCTGAACCTATAGAAACTCCTGCTTAGTTGGTTTTTACAATAAATTCCTGAAAGTTAAATCTCCATAATTCCTTCACAACATCAATTTACTGCATCAGTCTCCCAGTGGAGCAAAGATGAACATAAACCCCGGCTGTCATCATTTTTAAAATCTGACACATAAAAAAAAATTGAGTCTCCTCTGGACTAATTACAAAGCCATGAAAGTTGGTACAATGTTCATAATGTTTTACGGGGGCTAATCTCTGTGTTTTTAGATTATTGATAACCGAACGTAATGAGCAGCTTGTGATCTAAAGAATAATTGAATACACATGTAGTTCAACAGCTGTTATCAGTTAAACTTCTGACAGAGACAGACAGAGAAGTGATGGCTGTAGAGAAATTAACCTTTTCTGTCATTTAGCCCACAGATATCACGTTTCCTGTGTGTATCTCTGAACGACCTTGTGAGGTAACGTTTAGCGACAGCACCTTTCAGATGCTATTTCTCATCCTTGTTTGCTCCGGACGGCTGTTCCACATGCTCTTTCATTGTTACGTCAATTTCTTGCTATTCTCCCCGCGGAATGAAGTATTGATCCTTCTACATTACACCAAACTCCCGGGGTAAACAAAAAAAAATACAGATTATCCCTTTCAGAAGGACAGACTTTTTATCATGCTCCTAATCAGAGTGATTTTCGTCTGGGACTTGTCGGCCCCAAACTCCTGAGCGGTCGCATCAGTATTCCGGCTCTGCAGGTGTACTCTCCGCTACCTATTGCAGCCGTGGAGCGATTGTTGCAGGATTTATTAATAAAAAATTCACTGGCCTTTTCATTTCTTTCCAACTTTCTCCCTCACCAGTGATTATTTTTAATCACTGGTGAGGGAGAGGCCCAGTTCTGTCCCGGGAAAATCCAGATGATGGAAAACATGACGGGAGGTGAGCTCAAGCAACCCTATATAAATGTCCTTGCTGGCAAACACCCATAAAAACCCCTCGCTGAGTGCAATTAAATTGAGACCATATATCAACACGTGCAGGCCGGATCGATAAAAGTGACATGCACATATATAGCTACAGCCGGGCGGTGGAGGTGGCAACACCTTTTGTGATTCATTAAGCCATTAATGAGGCATTTTACAACGTGTCATCTTGCCGATGATTGACGAAGCTTTATTTATTCCGACTGCAGCGTATGACTTCCACCCAGCCCGACTCCCCACTGGGAAAGGCCCCTTCATCATATCTTATCACAGCCCATGCTAAAGCAGATGCTGGGCACTGTGGCAGAATCTTAAGAAGCGACTAAGTAAGATATTCCTCTGCAGCCGTCAAAATTAATAACTTTAATCCGTGTGAAATTGGACACATTTGTTCAAAGGTATCAGATGTAAAGCGTTCAGCCTAAAGTGCTTTTGATCAGTCATGAAAAGGGCTAAAGCCTCTAATATCCCATTGTATTCATCTGATAATAAGTAGGAACTAATGTAATAGGAGCTTTTTTTTATCCGTGATTAAGTCTTTGGAAGTAGATTTGTGTAATAACCCTGATTTCAGAGTGTAGATTAAAGGTAAGACTGCGATGTGAGTCAAAAGAAGGGGCTAATAAGAGACGAGGGGGGGGGGAGACTAGCCGTCTGACAGCGCCGGCATTCGATCCCTCGCTGCACCTGATAGGGCAGAGCCCGTCGAGCAGCGCCAGCGTACCGACCCCAAACTGTATCGGAGCGAGTTGGGGAGGATCAGAAAGAGGAGACACGGAGATAAACATTGATTTGAATGCCAAGAATCCTCCGAGCTGCGCGGGGGGGTTAGTGTGATGCTGTCCAGGTGATGGATGGAAATGGCACGTCAGCTGCTGGAGTTGTGTTATCCAACATTACACAAATGTCCAGTTGTTATCCAACATTTTGATCGATTTCAACACAGAATCATTCTCAGGAAATATCCAGGCACCCAGGCTAAACTTGGATTAATAATGACGCACTCTAACCCTTCAAGGCTTGTGCTCAAATCTAATTGAATGTATGTATTTATAATACTTCAAAAACAGGACGAGAGGAGATAGATTCAGACTTTTTAGTGAAATGCACGTCTATATGTGAGAACCAGCACAGGTCTGACACATGCTCACCATGTTTATAGCTCTGCAACTGCCTTTTTTGGCATCATGCATATTATATATGTAGCTTTTATGTTTCCCATCAATACATGCATGCGCGGAAGCCCATTTAGGCATTTCTTGTACTGTATATATCTGGGTACAACACTCAATATTTCATGCATGGTTTAAGTTACCCAAAGAGACTGCACGTCGAATTCCCCAGGCGCTGCCGAGGCAAGCGACCTCATACCAGAACAGAAAGAGCAGCATGTATTAAATATGATATAAATATTGTCATCTACTCTTGTTTAATTAAATGTCCTTTTTCTAACTTGTTGCTGTGCACATTAACACTTTTTATTTGACGTGTAGCAAACCACTGTCTGTAAATAGGTTTGTCGTTTTTATATTTATTTGGTTTTGTTTATGTCACATCCCTCAGAGGAACAGTTACGGCCTGTGAGCTCCGGTAATTTAAACCTGCACTCGCCAAAAGCTCAGACTATGTGCTACTTGCTGGAATTACTGTAGGCAGAGAAATAATGAAGTCCTATGTTGATTCATTACTTCATTAAACCTCGGAGAAACAAAATGGATGACTGGGAACTATATGCATTTACAATTCCGCGGCCTGACACTGAGGTGTAATTGGAAAAATCCACCAGCTGTATAAAGCGGCTTCAGAACGAACGCCGCAACTTTTCCGAGAACATTTGACGTGTTGTCGTCTGATCCATGATGTAATTTGGTGAAACATCTATTCACTAAAACAGAATTGTTCAGTTTCAAGGAGAATTCTTGACGGTGTTGATCACAAAGCTCTTACACGACGCGGCTGAAGGTCCGGAGGAGACGGGCGCCAGGTTTGATCTCGGAGATTTGCAAAGTGTGCGACTAACTGCTGCAGGAATCCTGTTTGCACTCGTCTCCAACTATTTTGATATCCAGATTATCAAATCGCTCGATGTTGAACACTGTCATGAAATTATCATTGGGATTAATTGTAGGAACATTGAGAACAAACAAGAAATAAAAAGTACTTCTCAGAGCAATGCGGGTAATATCAGTTTGTGACTTTGCACATGTTGCTATTCTCCTATAGCTGTGAATTTCCACTTCACATCTATACAAGCCTTTGTTTATCATCCTAAATTGCACCTCAAGATCATAACGTGTCTATGTACTTATCTTTCCATCTATCTCTCTCTCTAACTATCTATCTATCTATCTATCTATCTATCTATCTATCTATCTATCTATCTATCTATCTATCTATCTATCTATCTATCTATCTATCTATCTATCTATCTATCTATCTATTTATCTATCTCTCTATCTCTCTATCTATCTATCTATCTATCTATCTATCTATCTATCTATCTATCTATCTATCTATCTATCTATCTATCTATCTATCTATCTATCTATCTATCTAGTTGATACTATATATAATGGAATGGTGCTGAAATGGAGCGTTAAAGATTCCCAGTGGATTATATTGATTCTCGAGGCCCTAAGGACAGTGAATGTATTTTTTTCCTCAAATCATTTGCTTTCCCTGCTCGATTTGTCATATTAGTATTTTTAAGTGGAAAAGTATTAAACTGAGCTCTTCTCTTCATGTTCTGTGGCCTGTGTGAACTCTACATTTGCATTATTGGACTCTACAATGGAAATGAGTGTATTTGTGCATCACCCACATTCTCCCACATAATGGGATTGGGCTCTGCTAGTGACCTCCAATGCTAACAAACTTTTTAGCTTTCATATTTCCTCCCTTTTTTTTTTATTAGCAAAGAGGAAAATAATGTGGGAAAATTAAAAACGCGACCAGCAACAAATAATATAAGCTGTTGACATTTATCCAGAAAATGTGCAATGTGAATAACCAGAAAAAAAACAACAACACAAGATCAATCGTAGGTCACTTCTCTGTAGAAGTGGAACTCATCTATATCATATCAATATTTTGACCTCATCATCATAATTATACTATTGAAATTCAGATCAATGAGAAGATGCAGAACTGGATTCAGCTCCAATAAAATGCTGAGCACGTGAACCTCATCGTCTCAACCCAGGCTGAAGGTCCTTGAAGAGCACGAGATACAAATACCTTCATTTCCACTAGAGGTTAAAAAACTCATTCTACCTTATTAATCAATCAGATTTTTGGAAATTCCTATTTGAAAGTGTAATGAAACTGTCAAATAACTATAGTGTGGCAGAAATATACAATTACCTTATAAAGTAACAGAAACAGAGAAATGTTATAAAACTTGAGTAAATGCACTTCATTCACATGCCGCCACCGCCTCATTGAGCTTCATCATCATCCTGTGATCAGAAAATCACACGATGTGTTCACTGAATCGATATCCTCGTGCCTCCACAGGGTCGATGCACAAACAGACACATGCAACACGATTTGATTTCAAATTGGAGCTCCAGGAGATGAGCTGGTATCGAACGTATGACGCGCCCCTGCTGTGGATCTGTGAGCCAGAGGAAATCACTGAAAAATACAGTATATATATATATATATATAAGTCTGAGACCACACTCCTATTGCAGTATTCTCTGCAAACACAATGCAGAACAGATGGAGAAATCATATCGATCACATGACCGTTTGGCAGAGAGTAAAAGAACTGACACTAATCATCATATCGGAGTTATGGCCAAATCACACACACACAGCCTGGAGGGTGATCCTGCTAATCCAAGCAGTCGATACTCAGGATCAGGGCGTCTGCTTAGCCTTCTTTCCTTCTCTTTTTTTTTTTTTTACCCCATTTGGCCTTTTGACGGCACTTGATTGATCAGCCCGGTCTTTGTCATTTGCCAAAATGGATGATGAGCAAAAAGAGCTGCAGTCAGAGGTATCCGCTGCCTTTGAGGGGCCCTGACCTTCAAGCCGGCGAGGTTGCCAGGTGCCAGACGGCTTCGACTCCAGAGGATCTCCACAGCGTTCCACCCCGAACGGCTGCACACACCTGCTTGAAGGAAATTAGGAGTTCGTCCATGTGGAGTAAACAGAATGTATTCAGCTTTCATGGGCCAAGAACCCAGAGGTTGATTTCACTCTTTGTTATTTCGAACACGATGAAAGTGAAGGTACTTTGATTCCCGTGGTTTCCGAGGCTCATATCGTCTGAATCTTAGTCTCAGTCATCATGAGATTCATTCTTTTTGTGGGATTTCTAAACTGTAAGAAAAACAAATAACACCATCAGCTTCATCCGTTACACCGACTGTATTTCATCTGTTTACCAGCTACAAAGACATTTTTCCCTTCAGTGGTGTAGGCTTCAGGCTGACGCAACTGCATGGCTATCAATGGTAGGAACCATATTTTCTGTCTCACCTGTGTTTCATGGTGAGACATTGGGGCAAACAGACAATAATTGGTCCTCTGGGGACGGACGGCGGTGTCACCCCTATCTCACAGGTCCAAGGTGTATCAGAACTGGGGATATTTCCCACAATGCATCAGCTATGTTAAGCTCGCTGCTGTGTGATGTAACTGCCCTTTTTCTTTTATTTGCAGACAGCAGCGGAGAATGGAATCAATTCCAGGCCCATACTCGCTGTTTCCCGAAGTGTGCATTCGGGTCCTATAGATACAGCAACACCAAAATACAAGGACATGCACTTAAAGGACCAATGGGTGAGATTTAGTGGCTTCAACCTTCCCTCACCTCTCCATCTCCAAACAGGCAGGAGAACTTACAATGACTTTCATGTGGTATCAATACAACCCCCTCTGGAGCCAGCTTGTGTTTGTCCACTCAGCGCAACTGTAGAAACACTGTGGTCCCATGGAAAAGGACCATGTGTGTGGAGCCTGACGTAAACTCTGGGTTCTGAAAGTGAAGCTACTACCGAAGTGCCTTATGTATTTTCTCAAATGACCAGCAGAGGGCAACGCCACAGGTTGCAAAAAAAGTCTGTTTCTATAGAAGTCGGAACAAAATGGCGTAACTTTTCTCTTCATGAACGTCAGTAAACATTATCCTGAGTAGAAGGTTTGAAGTCCTCTCCAAAACGCCATGATGTTCCTTTAGCTAGTTATGGTTCTACTTAGAGTCGAATATAATAGGATACCATGTGATTGACAGCTAGTTCCGTCCAATGGGAGCAGGTTGCAGGTGGAGGTGGGCGTGCGGTGTCCTCAAGCTCAGGCTCCACCCACTGCTTCTCCAAATATTTTAAGTTCTGGTTAAAAAAAAATAAAAAGGTAAACTCGAAGGTTTGAAGACCAACATATACGATATGAAAATATGAAAAAACTTTAATTCTTAGTTTTAGGTGATGAAACACAAATTAAGGGAGAAGTATAAATATTATGGTAAATACTGTTACATAAATTCTCTGAGTTGATTATACATGGATAAAGAATTCATGAGCAGCATCATCATTTCAAGCTTTAAATAATTAAATCAAAAATGAATTTAAATTGACATTTTATCATCTCAACAGGTAGAAGTGAACAGAGGTTGAAATCATGCAGAAAGCGAGCACATGTAAATATTCTCATATCCATTATAACTGAATATATTGAAAAGACATGACTGAGCTTTAATCACATATCTCAAAGAACAAACCTGTGTTTGTGTTGAATTACATTTTCCAGTTAATTGACCCTGAATTGGACGTTTCTAGTTCATTTTAATAGGAAGAGTCCGTTAATAAAAAGGGAATATTTGCATCACAACAGATGTTTAATGCAGCAGAACTCAACCCTCCGCCACATAATGAGAAAATGAGGGTATTGATATTTAAATGTGAAATCAAGTTAATGCAGTAAAATAATCTAAAACTGTGTTTGTTATTTCTCTTTCAACCTTAAAATGGACTCACTTTGAATCCCCAATAATCTTTAAACAGATTTAGATATTTAATCATGTCAGGAATACGATATTGAGTTAGTTTTGAGCTCCGTGGTTTCTCTGTATAATTGCTTCACAAAGTTGTTTTTGTTTCACTTCTTCTTTAAAAGGTTCTTGAGGTTTTTAATGCTCCAGTAACCGAATCTCAGATTGGCCAGGGTTTTATCGAGGATCTCCTTGGTTTCATTGAGAGGGGAAATGGACCTTAATTGATTCTTCTGCAATTAAACACCAAGACAGCGGTGGTTCTGTAATTGAACCATTAATTACAGCTCAGTCCGGTAATAATGGCTGCGCCGCTACAGAAGAAAGGTTTTAGTCAACAGCAGGGTTTCTCTTTCTTTGAATCAGAGCAGCACTGTACATGTTTGTTCTGCCCGGCCAGACAAGCTGAATGTTTCCCCCTCTGTAATTTGAATGAATTATCTCCGTGAGGGAGAAACAATAATTAGACTGGCACTGATGCCTCCGGGCAGGCGGAGCTCCTGGTGGCTGCTGTCGTTGTTTCACTTCCTGTTGACACCTGCTTCGGCCTCATTTCTAACAGTCACACGCTCGCTGAATGTCAAGCCGACGCCCTCTGGTCATGTATATAATCAACGGGTGTGCGTTATTAGTCGCCGTGATGAAGCATTATGGAGAAACGGGGTCCAGAACTTAATGTGTTGCCCGACCTCAGTCACATGTTTGTCAGAGCGGAGAATGTCAGAGCCGAGGTGCCTGAGAGCTGCCGCTGCCCTTTTCCCTCTTTTGCCTTCCGTGAGTCGTGCTCTTCCTTTTTCCTTTTGGGAGCATGCGATCAGACGGAGGGGGGGGGGGGGGCAGAAGGGGGGTGCAATCTTCGGAGCATGCTGTGGTGGATGTTTCTACCTCGCTCATCCTTCAGGATTAGTGTTTAAACCATGACCCAGTGGCTCGGGGATGATGAGAACACTATTCCAATCTCCTCCTCCTCCTCCGAAGGCTCTGCAATCCTCTGGCTGGACACAGAAAATGGAGTCCGTCAGTGATGACCCCCCCCCCCCCCCCCTCCAGCACCAACATCTCAAATTAAAGTTTCATTTTTTACATTGGTCCGTTGCCCAGATGTGGACGTAATCTGTACTGGAAAATATCACAGCTTGCGATTCTGATGTAGAAACACTGCAATTCAACGAATGTGACAGAGAATATTGAAGATTTAAAACTACTTCACACAGACAACCTCTGGCTTGAACTCCACCTCTACATATCCACTTAGATATACATGTTTAAATATCTATATAAATCTAATTAGAATAAGAAACCTTGTTAAGGGGAGAAGTTCTGCTGTCCTGGCAGCTGGTTACAACTCACTTCAGACTCTCTGTGCTTTTCCCTTCAATCTTTTCATGTTCGTACCGAAGCTTCTGTCTGGAGCTCGTATCATTAAATGTGGGATTATGGCAAACGACTCCACTGTAGCTTCACATCCAATGGTTTGTTTGTTGAAGCTGCTCCACTGACTTAAACTTAGCACAGCATGAGTCCAGCTCATTTTCTCAGTGATGTTAAATCTGTTACTGTCGGTGTTCGTTACCCACAGTGACGGTGTTAATTACAAACTTAGGGATGTTAACGTTTGTTTTTCACAGAGATGAAATTGTCTGCCTCACAATCAGTGTTTGATATATACTCAAATGTTAAATAACTCTTAAATTATATATCATTTTAAACATGATTGATAGAAATATATTTTCCTGCTCAGGGACCGAAGATGCAAATTAGCTGGATGGATAACTCTCCCTGTGGCGTCCATGGCGCCAGTTAAATAAAACAGCTTCAATAGAATTCAGTTCCTCTGCCCAACAGTCCCATTCAATTCAAGCTGCATCAGATTTCACTCACTCACTGATATCAGTCCCGTAAACGTGCCTGATGTTTTTCATCAGTGTCCAGATATTGTTCCGTCGGAAAACTGTAAAATGTTAAAGAAAATAAACAAATATTCCCAGATCTTTCCGCTCTGCACAAAAAATGTAATGTTTTCTTCCCTGACCCAAACCACATCCTTCCACTAAAGTTAATGGTTAATCCGCTCAGTTGTTTCTGTGTAATCCTGCTTACAAACACACAGACCGGGGTGAAAACATATTCTCCTTGGTGGAGGCGAGCACCAGAGCAAATATAATTCTCTGTGGATTGTAGCACCAACTATAATGACCAACCAGTATCATCCTGGACCTAATAACATGATACTGGTTTGTTATAATCCAACAATCCAATAGTTGTATTACAAACCTGAAACTGATCTGTTACACTTTACACCCAAATGTCAGATATCCGTCTCCCACATCCCACATGCTTTGAGTGTCCCTGGGCAAAGTTACTGAAGATACCGATTCACAAATGTGCCGACAGTGTGCGAGTGATGAACTGTATGATAAAGAACGTGCTGCACACAGAAGCACTTTATTAAGATTAAGATTAAGATGCATTTCTTAGTCCCAAACACATTCACAGACATGCAAAGGCACAATCATGCAGGTAGGGAAATTTAACCTCTGCTTTTAACCCATTTGGTGCAGGACACACAGAGCAGTGAGCGACCATGTACGGCGATTGGGGAGCAAGGTGCCTTGCTCAGGGGCACTAGACAGGGTAGGGAGACTCTTGGATTTTGGGACAGATCAATCCAGGTTCGTCTTTTGTTGTCTCTCCAAGGAGTCGAACCAGAGACCTTCTCTGCCCATTGTCCAATTTTCTGCCACTAGACCACCGCCTCTCCTGTTAATGTGTGTGTGTTAGCTTGTGTGTGTGTGTGTGAGTGCGTGGATGGATGGAAACTCTGTGCTGTGAAGTGCTCTGAGTGGTCATCTAGGCTAGAAAAGCTCTACAGAAAATACAGACCGTTTACCAGTAAAGCAGACACATCTCAATCCACTGCTGTGTTTTGACCGTGGCCTCAGAGAGCAACTGTCTTACACGAATAATGATCATGTGTCTAATGTGCAACGAGGAGAGTCTTGGATACAGGAAGCAAAGTTTGATGCTGTTGCTTGGATGTTTATTAAATCGAGGAACATAAAATTCAGACTGACATGGCAGGAGGGACACGTGAATGATCCAAACATCTAAACTCAGGAGGCAAATCTAAGGAACGGAAACTTAAACTCCTGGGAATGATCTTGGAGAAAATTGTATTTGACATGAATGTTGACTTTTTGGTTTTGTCCATGTCCTGTCCACTAACATGGAGGATGCAGCGATCCACCGGAGGGCGATCAAGATGCTTTGGCTTCACTTGCAGGGGGCTGTAGTAGTGATGGACACACAAGGTTTGCAAATTCAAAGTAAAACAGGAATTAAAAGTACAAATTTATATAAAAAAACAAATAACAAGAAACAAGTAATGAAATGCAAATTTAAGGTTAAAAAATCCCAAAACAAGACCTGTCAGTTTCCAGGAAATTACCACAAAGAAAATCATAAGTTCATAACAGGGCCCATCCTGACACCCAGAACATAATTACTTCATTAACCTTCACCTCCGTCTTCCGCTCACCTGATCTAAAGTGTGTTTGACTCCTACAGCTGATTAGCATCTGGTTCAGAGCCTCAGCAGCGTTTTCTCATCGCACGTCATTAACGTTTTCAGATCCAGACATTGAGGGCTAATTGTGAGCTGCTCTAAGTGAGTGTGAGTTGCAAATTACTTCTCTCAGCACTCTGACATGTATAAGGAAGTCTGCTGTCGGCTGATAAGTTGGACAACATGATGAGAAGTCATCCGTTGAATCCTAAATGTTCCTTCCGCCCTCTGGGAACCCAGAATATCAAGTTTTCTCTTTTATCATCAGATAGATTTTAACCAGGTGTGTTACGTTAAACTTGTGTTTTGTTGTTTGTTGGTGTAGGTGCGACCATCTCCAGTGCTTAAAGTGCTCGCTGCAGTGCTACACAAACATCCCTGGCCGTGATGTTTACCTGCCAGTCGAGGATTCACCGGACTGCTTTGTGCGGACACTTCCTTTGCTGAACCCAAAGGCAAAATATTCTGTTTCCAAAGGTTTTCCTCTCGAAGCAAGACACGTTACAAGTATGGACACCCTGAAAGAAGCCCATTCAAACGCTTGTTATCTTATCAACTGATGTGTCTTTAGCATTTAGATCAATCCACCATAACTGGAACCTTCTTAGATAAAGAAACTCTTTGTACAGAGACCACTACCTGATCTGATTCTCCAGAGTGGAAAAACCTTGACGCCTCTGTGTCATTTCGTCCATGTTGTGTAAAAATGACAGCAGTGGCTCTGAATGGCAAATCCCTATTAGCAAAGACTGAATGTGACACTTCCTGTGTAGTGTGTTGAAAGTGGGGGGAGGTCAGATTCGTGCATGACCTTATCTGCATCGTACGTGACCTTATCTACGCATGACTAATGTTGGAATAACGAAATGTACAGGCTATACATGTGATTTACCGTTTTCATGTAGAGGCTTCATGTGCAGAACGAACTCTGTGTATAAAGATGGACGTACGCATTTCCACTTCTGTCCACCGTGCAAAGTTTAAAACCAAGTTTACCTGAAACATCTTGCTTTCCGTTTTGCTGCCCACGTTTTCAGGTTACAGCTGTTTCCTCAGCCTGTGGCTCACAGAAAAATAAAGAATGAAAATTTGCTGTCACCACAGTTTCAATGTCATATGTCCCAAACATTTGCACCACTTCCTCTTCCTGTTTCAAAGTAAAAGCACCTTAATACAGGCTATGCTTTCTGTTGACTGAATCTATGTCCTTGTCATTGTAGGACTGGAAGATGCTCGGCTTTAAACTATAGTGTCCTGGTGTTGTGTTGAGTACAGACCTTCTTACACTCCAGGAAAGAGTCGTTGTGTAACAGAAACCTTACGTAACAGACGCCCGTCAGACGCAGCAGATCCAAGAGGTGTTAGACAGTTACCCTTATCGAGAATTCAACGATTAATGCTCTTTGCTTTGTAGCACATGCATGTCCCCGTGTGAAACCCTGGATCTGGACCCCGGCCTCCGCTGCTCTCCTCCTGCCCTTTGTATAACCTCCGCTGTGCTGCCTGCTCAGCCCAGCTGGGGCCGGCTCAGTGGCTCACACAGCTGTGCAGGAGTCGGCCTAGAAGCCACTTGTTCAGGGACCTGAATACGATTCAGTCCTCCACCCAGTGCTTCCTGCTTGAATTCTACTATCCAAGGTCCCTGAAATGCGGTGCCAAGGCCAAGGAGCTTCCTGTCTAAGCTGCTGCCTTTTTCCCTGGTTGAGGGGGTGGGTGGGGGGGGGCGGGAATAGATCGACTACTGTGCCTTTTTCAAACAAAGAGAGAACACTTCAAAGAACCACTGATCCCCCTCAGCCCCATTTCCACCACTTGTTTACTATCGTGACAACTAAAAAGAGTTTAGTCCCTGAGAGCGGTGTTCTGCGTGAGCAATTACTTTTATCCGTGAAAATAATAATGTGTTTTGTTATTTTTTTACTCAATAATGAACATGCCATATTGAAACCACTGCGTTTCCTGATCACCTTCCTGCTCTCCGAGGGTTCGATGTCATGCATTTGAAATGAGCTGTTTGTGTTTAGAGCTGGGACGCCGCTTACTGTCTTCATTAGAAGGGAATCTGCGTCATTGTGTGTACATGTGTGATGACGCCATGAGGAGAGTCTGGATGCAATCGGACACGTCTCATCCTGAGGTGAGCTTGTTTAGAATCGACAGTTGGATTAACTCTGACTCATGTAATCTGCTAAACCCTTTGCCGACGGTGAGAAGACTCATTAAACATTCAGGTTGTTTTTCCTTTTTTTTAATGACCTACATCAAATAGGCAGTTTTTAAAAACGTGAGACTGAATAATTGACATCGCTTTAAAAAAGAAAAAGAAAAAGAGGAAGTGATTCTTCTACAGAACCAAAAAACAGTCTTATAGCATTCCTTTGAAACAGGAAATGCTGTCACCTCGGGCGCGTTTCAAAAAAACTTTAATTGAATGCTATCAAACGTGCTGTCAATACCGCTCACTGTATATTCTGCAAAGTGGGAAAAATTGCTGTCAGTGTCCAAGAGCCCAGGAAGAAAAAAGAGACTCTTCCTCTCATCTCGTCCAATCAGAGGCGCACGCGAGGGGGCTGGCGAGCCGAGGGGGAGGGGGGGGCGGGGAGGCAGAGCTTCTCCTTCTAATGACTATCTGGTGGGTGTTCTCCTGGAGTCGTGACTTGTTTTTTCTTCTATTATTCCCTGAGTCCTCTATCCCTTCAGTCCCTGGGCGAGCGCAGACCCCGGCTCAGGGAGTAAGACGTTGCTGCAGAGTCGCGGGGGGGGGGGGGGGGGGGTTTGTCACGGCCTGGCGTCGGAGGCGGCTAATTGGATCCAGTCGGATTGACCCCAGATCCATTCCCCCCCCGATCGTTGCTGTGACCTAATCCCTCCGACTGGTCCCCCCTTTTTGACATGTATAAATGCAACGCCTCCATATTATACACTGAGAGTGACTTTACGGACACTGGTTCCAAATCAGCCACTGTGACGCTGGACGTCCATGTGGTTCAACGTCCACAAGAAGACAAAGAGAAGGAAGAATCAAGGGCACTGGAGCTCTTTGTTCCATATTTATATATTCACTATAACGCCAAATTATTAAAATGCATTCCTTTGGAAGTTCCATCATCTGCCAACTATCCATAGGGGCCGTGCCGTGTTCCCCTCTTTGATATACAGTCGGCTCACGGTTTTCCCACCATGTTTCCTCCATTGTGCAACTTTAACTCTTTTGAACTCCGTGATGAATCTCTGTAACCTATTTCCCCCCCTCCTTATCTGTTCCACGAGCAACGCAGCACGGATCCAGGTATCCAGGAGAAGGAGAGAGGGAAGGGAACATGGAGGGAGCACATAGCATCTTCTCACCTAATTAGCAGGCAAGAGATAAAAGGCTGTCATTCATAATTGAGGCTGGCGGAGGAACCCTGTCATCCCTGAATTTGCAAGTGAGAATGTTGGAAGCTGCACGATTCCTGCCCTGCTTTCATCTGCACTTGCATGGGGAAGAAAATCTAAAGGGCTAGACATGTCGGTTTCACAGGGTGGGAGTGAAGGGAGATTAAGCCATTGTGCTTCATTTAAAATAAATCCTGGTGATATTCCCAAACATGCACCGTCTCCCCATTTCTTGTTCAAACGCAGCTGGGTTCTTTTTGCCTCCCTTCTTCCCCGTCTCATTGTTTTGCTGCCGAGGGGCAGTAAACATGAAGCGCCTCCGATGATTCGGTTTGGTGCAGAGCAGGTGAACTCGCTCGGTGGAGTTCCACCGTGTGTCAACACTTTGCAGAGAGATGATCAATATACTGCTCCGGCAAGGGCTGGTGTGCTCGGCTTCCCACATCTCCACAGCGCCGGAGCAGGTTTTCAACACTTTTTTTCCATCTGAGTCACGACAACACGTCTGAGATCCTGGTTCTGCAGCAGAATTAGCTGACTGCGACTTTGCTCCACAACAGTGCATAATGATAAGTTAACAAGGGAAACCCTCCCTCCATCGCTCTCCTCTGCGGCTGATCCTCCTTTTAATGATAATCTAACACCAGATTCACTCTGTGGGGATAATGTCAGCTTACTGCAGATCTCAGATCACCTACAGAATAATATGCATAACTCAGGTGTTAGGAATAGATGGGTTAATGGGAGGATGTACTCGTGAGGTATGATCCAACAAGATACATGATAGTGCTGTGAAGGGAAACTACAATTAGAATATTTGTATTTTCAGATATATATGATCATTAACAGCATCAATGTAATTTACTTTACTGAATCTAAAGTCATCATAGAGTAAAAGGATTGTACATGTTAATATTTGATGTATTGTAATGTGCATATGGTGTGTTTTCTATAGTTATTTGTATTTATATCTGCTTTGTTTTATTGTAATCCTCTAATTTCTCTGAACATTGTTAAAACCACAGTGCAAACAAAGTGTAATAATCCTTATTATTGTTTTATTTTCATTTTTTTCAGCAAAATAACCGCACCACCCAGTCTTAACACTAGGCTTAATGCACACAGCACCAGGGAAGATGGTAAAGACATAAAGGTTATTGGGTAATAATAGAATAAATCAATGGATAATTGGAAACTATAACCTATAAGAAGCACAGAAGTTCACCTCGACTCACCTGCAGGTGTGTGTCGACCTCGAGGGATCGACTGGAAACAGCCATAATATTGCTGTAGGTCACTGTTTGGAGGTAACCACTATAAATACTGCGATGCATTTCCTAAAAATCAATTCTGTCTGTGTTTGTCAGTTGCAGCTGCTGTGGAGTTTTGTGCACAAGCTGCAAAGTGCCAGACGTCTCACCTGAGAATACCATATATATATATATATATATATATATATATATATATATATATTCCAAGGCATATGGTTGCACAAAAAATACGCCTTAACTCAATAGTGTTGTCAAACTGTGTTCAGTACATTTAACTTTTATTCCGTCTCTCTGTCAAAGCACATTTTACTTCCACTGGAGTAAAATGTCTTTTAGGGAACAGGACTTTTACTTTTAGCACCACTTTCTTATACTTATTCCACTCTCGGGTTTGGGCTTAAAGATCGGAGCAGTAAGATGTCCAGTGCAGATGGAGGAGGACAAATGTATTCTGAAACCTGTCCAGATCTTACATCTTTAAAATATTTGACTGCACGCTCCACGCTCTGTGCCTCATCCCTAAAGGAATTATCTCGGATCCATTTGCTGCTCCGTATTTCCTTTGCAAGGGGCAAACCCGAAAGTAGTTGCATGAGTTTTATATTACAGTGTAATAGTCTGTCTCTAAAGTATAACCATTCCACGAAAAAAAAATAAAGATCCTGCAGCAGTGAAGGGCTGCATGAATTCAGAATGCCAGAATAAAAGCATGCGGGGAAATCACTGTCTTGTGCTGTAGCTTGAAGTCGGCACACTCTGTCAATTTGATTATAGTTTTTCCGTTCGCACGCTTTACGATCCACATCTCAGGCTACACTGAGATGACAATATGGGCTTTGCTACACATAATCCATTTTAACGACCTAACAAACAATCGTACGTAGAATTTTACTGAAAGTCGTGAGTCATAAACACTTCAGTCTTCATTCAAGGAGATGGTCTGTGGCTGCAGTTTTTTAAAATTCAGCCTCACAAAGACGTCCTCCCTCAGCTCGCTCTTCCTCGCCCTCTGTCATCTGTTTTTAGTGGGCAGCGACTGAAACCCTAAAAAACACAGCTTTAATTTTAACCTTGGCCCAACACGGTCAATAATTAGCCAAACAGTGTAAAGCAGCCAGCAGCGTCCAGCTGTCTAACACAATCTGATCAGGGATGAACAGCGTTCTCTAAAGATTCTTTAAAAGACTTTATGAGCCCTAGAAAAACTAGAAAAATAAAAGAAAATAAAAAAAAGGGACTGGTTTACTGTCACATTACTTCACTAACACACAGTTTGAACACACAGGCCACAGAAGCGAACACATTCACAGCTGCCATGCAATGAACTCTATGCTAATAAGAGGATTAACCTGAGCCACTTCAGAGACGAGAATGTCACATAACATTAGTTTCAGAGAAACCAACCGTGGCTGGTGAGCCGGCGGATGGAGAAAACTTTCATCATGTTCATTTGTGCAAAAAGAAGAAGAGACAAGAAGTAGAAAGTGGAGAGGGTGAAATTTATTCTCAACAGAAAGAAATTAAGAATATTTCTATTATTTTCAACTGATCCGATGAAAGGACCAAATCTAAAAGTGTGTCAGTCCACGTCTCGATGTTTTCCAGTGTTTTGAACTCATCTCCGAGCCCGATGGTTCCTTACGAATACGTAAACCTTTAAAATGAAAGAAATATATACTTATATGGGCCGTGTCTATCAAACGTGACTCTATGTGAAGTAAATCTTCCATTGGTTTAACTTCTGTATTTTAAAATACAGTCAGTATCTACTTCAATTTGAATTAAATTACAGTCCTCATTCCTGAACCCTTTGTTTTGGGCTATTTGGGCCACATTTGATGTTTTGCAAGTGGGCCACTTTAGGCTCACTTGCCCAGGCCACCAGAAGTACCACATCCGTCAGCTATCTGGGAACTCAATCATTCCAAAGACACTAACATGTCATGGACCCATGGAAATTAGTAAGATATTCTTAATTTAATACCGAACATTGGGAGAAGTAAATGTCTCTCACACTGTTCCTTTCAAATGGTTGTTTTCAGAAAAAGTATTTTCATCAAAATAAAATTATTGTAAGGAAAAGTGACTGCTGTCTGATTTGGTGCCATTTAGTTTAGTTTCTCTTTGTGAATTCGTTTTTGGCAGGAGAGTAGTTTCTACAAATGATGCCAAAGTGCCTCTGTCTCCACGTTTCCTCTTTTTGAGAAGAGCCATTTTACTTTAAAAGAATGCATCAACAAAATCAAGTCAAGTCTGGCTAAACACCACAAAGTTTTTGACTTAAAAAAAGGTGTACTATGAACCATAGGGAAATTGTGACATGTTTCATATGCAGCCTTTGGTATTAGAACATATAGGGAACAAAACGGAGATGCCCTGGGAACATGGGGTCTGTATCTGTCTATATAAATAAAGCTCTTTGTTCCTGGGCATCAGATAACACAGGTAAAGATGCGTTTACCTAAACCTTGCAAATCGTTTAATTTAAATCCATTCAATTGTTGCAATAGAAACTTGCTCTTATCTGACTTCTTCTAATGAACAGCAGGACTACTGTCCAGGAGATATCGTAGAAGCTTGTGTGTCTCCAAACTGCAGAGGCCCTATTCAGCAGCTTCCATAGCTCAAGGTGCTTACTGCCTACAATGAGGGGACATGAAGGGAGGGGGGGGATATAATTCAGTTTAATATTAGTTTGTAATTCTTGTGTGTGAACACTGGACAAGAAACAAACTCAAAACAAGGCAATAATTTACAAGTGGCTAACGACGGGGCCCCGGCTCTATGGGCTCCATATATCTTAGCCGGTCTGCTATTTTCCCACTGTCCTGTTTGCTCAGGCTTCTAATGAAAAACAAATCTTCTTCTGAGGTTCCCTGGCCTGCGGGGGGGGGGGGGGGGGGGGCGACTACACATCTGTGCACTGCTGATCAGCCTCTGCAGAAGTGGGTCACGGCAAAAGACTGCAGCCTTTACCAAAAAACTGTGTGCGGGGGGGAAGATGCTCAATCCGTGGAACTGGCATAACTCAGCCACCTCCTGCAGGAGCATGGCTCATGTAGGGCCTGAGTGGACGCTTTGCATGACCCACACATATCATGTTATTGTAAAACATGAGCAGGAGTCTTCATAACCAGTGTTGATGTGAGTTAATCTGCACTAATTATCTCTTTATCTGTTACATTTCTGTGAGTAACGTTAAATAAAGAATGAAAGTTTAAAGCACATTTATCATACTTCATCAATCTAACTGTATTTATATAGCACCTTTCATACAAATGAAAGTCAATATAAAAATGCTGGCAATAAGACTCTATAATAACATTCAGGCTGCACCTAACAATCAACTGCAACTTTCCCTCACACAAAGTCATTCTCTCAAAATCTGAACCTTATTTTTAGACATCTTTTTTTTTGCCTCGTGGCCCTAATCCAGCTCCACACCCCCGTCCTGTCTGCAGACTTTCTTGCTTTCTGCTCATAGTCCCGGCCGATGCACTCCCATCTAAGTGCTTATCCTGAGTCTGTTTGTTCTGATTGCACTTGAATGGCCCCCGTGGCCTGGCTGTGGTGTAACGGCTGCCTCCCTCCGGGACAAATAGCCTCTCACGAAAGGAAGGGGGGTGGGGGGGTACAGGTCCCTGATGACCCTCAGAGGAGCCGTGTTGAGACTGCGTCACATTTCACCCCCAAAGGCTTTCTGGGGGAATTGGTCTTCCTGAGAGGTTGAGGGGATGGTTGCCTTTTAATGGATTAGCTGTGACTGTCCAAAAAGTATTACCCTGGACTGACGGAGCACACAGAGAAGTTTCTGTCTTGTTTTTTGCCTTTTGTTTTCTTCCACATCTTCCTCCTGATGTGATGATGATGAGGCTCGCTGCTTTGACAGATGCTGTCAGTTTCAAAGGACTGATTAATTTGCTCGAGGATACAGTGCTTTCACAAATTAAGCAAATGTGTTTTATAACTTTTCCTTTTCATTGAAGCTTAAATCATGCACAGATAATTCATCATGATTCGTGATAGCTTGATGGCTTCTATTCCCATCAATCATATAAAAATTGCTGTCATTATTGGGAAAAGAAAACACACGTAAGAAAACGTAATAAATTCTAAAAATCCCTGTCATGTTTTTTAGGGCCCAAGCACTGAACAGCAGGAGACAGTGGTAGGCCCTACTGAAATTGTGAGGATTGTAAGGAGACAAAGTGAAACTCCTGTGAGAGAATGTCTGAGGCGGTTCCTTCCTGAAACTCCACAAACCTCAGTTTTCATGTTCAGTCTCTGTCTTTGCAGCTTTTCTGAACTAAAACAGCTTCATCGCAGAGAAATTAGCAAAGTTTTCTTACGTGTGCTTTAATGTATTTTTACTTGTGTTTTTAATTTGTGAAGCCCTTTGTAAGTTGGTTTTTATTCCGTTGAAAAGATTTGTTAACTTTTCTGGAAACTTTGAAGAATGTGAATCTTACAACCTGTGCTGTTGTGAGCTGAATGTGACAGTTCCCAGTGCAACTATTCACTTGAGATGTGATAACACAGATAAAAACTCACAACCAGCTCCTCCCAGTCAGGATATGTCTGTGTCTCCTCCCTTCACAGGTGTGTCAGTGTAAGAACCAGTGAACAACAAGCTGTGAGCTGTGGGAGCTGAGTCACTGCAGGGAGTGAATGAGAGGGGGAGGAGCAGAGATCTGTTCTATTCAGAGGAAGTGAATCTGTTCTGCAGTCTCTGGCAGCAGCTGAAATGGCGCAACAAGAAAATCAACTGGACAGAGAAAGATTCTGCTGTTCGATCTGTCTGGATCTACTGAAGGATCCGGTGACTACTGGCTGTGGACACAGCTACTGTAAGAGCTGTATTAACACCCACTGGGACAAAGGGGAGGAGAGAGGAAGCTACAGCTGCCCTCAGTGTAGACAGACCTTCACACCGAGGCCTGTCCTGGTGAAAAGCACCATGTTAGCTGATTTAGTGGAGGAGCTGAAGAAGACTGGACTCCTAGCTGCTCCTGCTGATCACTGCTATGCTGGACCTGGAGATGTGGCCTGTGATGTCTGCACTGGGAGAAAACTGAAAGCTCTCAAGTCCTGTTTGGTTTGTTTGGCCTCTTATTGTGAAAACCACCTCCAGCCTCATCTTCAGTCAGCTCCATTGAAGAAGCACAAGCTAGTGGAGCCCTCGGAGAAGCTCCAGGAGAACATCTGCTCTCGTCACGACGAGGTGATGAAGATGTTCTGCCGCACTGATCAGCAGTGTATCTGTTATCTCTGCTCTGTGGAGGAACATAAAAACCACGACACAGTGTCAGCTGCAGCAGAAAGGACTGAGAGGCAGAGAGAGCTCGGGCTGAGGAGACAAACCATCCAGCAGAGAGTCCAGGACACAGAGAAAGACGTGAAGCTGCTTCAACAGGAGGAGAAGGCCGTCAATGGCTCTGCTGATAAAGCAGTGAAGGACAGTGAGGAGATCTTCACTGAGATGATCCGTCTGCTGGAGAAAAGAAGCTCTGATGTGAAGCAACAGATCAGATCCCAGCAGCAAACTGAAGTGAGTCGAGTCAGAGAGCTTCAGGAGAGACTGGAGCAGGAGATCACTGAGCTGAAGAGGAAAGACCATGAACTGAAGCAGCTCTCAGACACAGAGGACCACAACCAGTTTCTACACAACTACCCCTCACTGTCACCACTCAGTGAATCTACACACTCATCCAGCATCAGGATCTGTCCTCTGAGGGACTTTGAGGACGTGACAGCAGCTGTGTCAAAGGTCAGAGGTCGACTACAGGACATTCTGAATGAGACAGAGACAGAGATTTTACAGATTGTGTCTCAAGTTGATGTTTTACTGCCACAACCAGAACCACAGACCAGAGCTGACTTCTTAAGATATTCACAGGAAATCACACTGGATCCAAACACAGCACACAAATATCTGTTGTTATCTGATGGAAACAGAAAAGTAACATGGACAGGTAACGCACAGTCTTATTCTGATCATCCAGACAGATTCACTGATTTTTTTCAGGTCCTGAGTAGAGAGAGTCTGACTGGCATTGTTACTGGGAGGTGGAGGTGGAGGTGAGAGGAGCAGTTTATGTAGCAGTCACATACAAGAATATCAGCAGAGCAGGAGGCTTACTTGAATGTGGTTTTGGACTCAATGATAAATCTTGGTCGTTATCTTGTGAAGGAAACAGTTATAACTTTCGTTATAACAGAATCAAGACTCCAGTGTCAGGGCCTGTGTCCTCCAGAGTAGGAGTGTACCTGGATCACAGTGCAGGTGTTCTGTCCTTCTACAGAGTCTCTGACACCATGACTCTGCTCCACAGAGTCCAGACCACATTCACTCAGCCTCTCTATGCTGGAGTTATGCTTAATTGTTCTGGAACCACAGCTGAGTTCTGTAAACTGAAATAGACTTGAGTCATTAAAAGCAATGATTTAGATACTGTGTGTAAATCTTTAACTTCTTTTGTCTCCATGTTTGTTGATCAAAGTTCGTCGTGGTGACGTTTCTGCTCCGCAC